>NW_027053305.1:0-39794 GCF_011386835.1 Chrysemys picta bellii
TCTAAAATCAGACTCTGGAGCATCTCGTTGAGGGTCTGCAATGTTCCAAAGAAGAGGTCCTGAAAGGAGGGAGAACCGTTATGCTCAGCGCCACAAAGCTGTGGATTATACAAATAATTTATCTTATGGGCTTGAGGCAAGAATGACAGGGTGAAATTCTTTGGCCTGTATTATACAAGAAATCAGGCTAGATCAGGGGTGGCCAACCTGTGGCTCCGGAGCCATATGCGGCTCTTCAGAAGTTAATATGCGGCTCCTTGTATAGGCACCGACTCCGGGACTGGAGCTACAGGCGCCAACGTTCCAATGTGCCCGGGGGTGCTCATCAGGGGCGTAGCCAGGTGGAGGGAACAGGGGCAGTGGGGAAAAAAAAAGCGCCACCGGCAGCGGCCCTTTTACTGACAGGGCGGCGCTCCGGGTCTTCGGCGGCACCTCGGCAGCGGGACCTTCGCTCGCTCTGCGGGTCTTCGGCGGCACCTCGGCAGCGGGACCTTCACTCGCTCTGCGGGTCTTCGGCGGCACCTCGGCGGCGGGACCGTCACTCGCTCTGCGGGTCTTCGGCGTCATTTCGGCGATGAAGCTTCAGTGCCGCCGAAGACACCCGGAGCTAGTGAAGGTCCCGCCGCCGAAGTACCGCCAAGACCCGGAGCGCCGCCCCGTCAGTAAAAGCGCCGCAGCAGGTGGCGCCTTTTTTTTTCTGCTCCCGGGTGAGTAAAATGAAAAAGGCGCCACTTGTGCTCGGTGGGGGAGCGGCCGCTGCCCCGCTTCCACCCTAGCTACGCTACTGGTGCTCACTGCTCAACCCCTGGCTCTGCCACAGGCTCTGCCCCCACTTCACCCCTTCCCGCCTCATCCCCTGAGCCTGCCGTGCCATCGCTCCTCCCCTCCAGAGCCTCCTGCACGCCACCAAACAGCTGATATGCGCAGAGGGAGGGGGAGGCGCTGATCAGCGGGGCTGCCAGAGGGCGGGAGGCGCTGGGAGTGGGGGGGGGAGCGGATGGGGGGCTGCTGACATATTACTGTGGATCTTCAGCAATGTCCATTGGTAAATTCTGGCTCCTTCTCAGGCTCAGGTTGGCCACCCCTGGGTTAGATGATCTAATGGTCCTTTCTGGCTTCCAAGTCATAAGCCAATAGAATTTATAGTTCAGACCTTGTCCTAAGACAAGGTCTATAAAAATAAGGCCAGATCCTCAATGAGTGCATATTGACATAGCTCCGTCAGCAGGCGTGAAGCTACACGGATTCATACCAGCGAAGGGTCTGGCCCGTACTTCTTGTGCACAATAGTTGCTAAATAATTAGCTACTTCACTTATTCAATAATGTGGGTGCCCTGAGCGCAAGAGAAACCGTATTTAGATTTGTTCTGGGCAGTGAATCCTTCAGGAATCTCGAGAAAACTAGCCTCATGTTTCAACTGATATTGGCCTGCCGTGATTCAAAGCTGTGCTCTTGACAATCACCCAGAAAGCCAGATGCATCGTTATATCCCTGCCTCATTTCCATTATAAACCAAAGGAAACTGAGAACAGAAAGACATCTGCAGTATAAATGACCCTTTTCTTATAATTGATCTTCCAAATCATCCCCCAAATCTGATGTAATGAATTCATCAATGCCTCCCTTGGGAAGATAACATGCAGCAAAGCCCTTATCAGAGAGTAAGGAAAATGTTATAGCAAAAGAAAGTCCTACAATGAAATGAGATTTTTAACATTAGAAATAAATATCACTTTAATAAATATATCACCTTGTCTTTGCAGGAGCGCCGCCAGCTTTTCTGCTGCCCTAGGCGGCGGAAGGTCCTGCCCCGAAATGCCGCCCCCCACAGAGGCGGCGGAAGGTCCTGCCGCCAAAATACCGCTGCGGTTGCCACCCCCCAAATTGTAGCGCCCTAGGCGACCGCCTAATGGGTTGCGCCGGCCCTGTGTCTTTGCCCTTTACTCCTCTGGGTCTTAGATACTATTCACTCCAATGATTTGGTTAGAGAGAGCATATGTGAGCATGCGGGATGTGAGGCAAATTAAGTGTTCTAAATTCTATTGACTTTGGTAGTGAATTTGGTCCAGTGTCTGTAATTTCTCTCCCCTCAACTTTAGGGCCATTAATCGCTTTTCAGAATTAAAAAGCGCAGGCACTGAAAGCTTTAGCAACTCTGACAGTACGGGTCAGATGTTTAAAGATTTGCCACCATATTTACACCCACAATTTGCAGGCGCAGCTTTGCTCCTACTGGTCTTTTCACCCGTCAAGTTGATCACTTTGATGCCAAAATACTGGATTTAGGTGTGAAATCAGGTATTTCAGGTGCCCACGTGAACTAAGGTGTAACTGCAAATAATTGCAGGTCAAAAGTAGGGACTAAAGTAAAGTTCAGGCTGAAAATGTGGCTGTATCGAGTGCCGCAGGACCCCAACTTTATTCAGCCCCTTCATGCAAGAGGACCTAGCTGTGGGAGGTGCCACACACCAGAAATACCTGGTCAGTGATCAAACAATAGCCAGCCCCATTTCTGGGGCAAGCACTAAGTACGTTTTCCTCATTCCACATGCCTCATTCTAGCTTCACCACCCAGATTGGGATCCCCAGTAGTTCCCTAGTAAATTGAAAACGGATGGATCATTTTCATAATTGGGAATGGGGCAGCTACTTGCTGTATGCATGGGACGAATGATCAGGGCCACGTCACTGGGGCTAAAGTCCCCAACTGAAACTCCACAATGGCGTTCCATGAGAAATTTCGCTGAGAGTGTAGTCACATATCACCAATATGGGCCCAAAGTAAGTAACAGGAAGCCATTCTTGAGTTACCTTTGTGTCCTGGGCGCTTGTACCCCTGATTACTCCTTGCTCCTGCAATGTCGTTAGAAGTGGCAGGGAAAACACGCTCTTGAGGAGTGTTCTCAGCAAGACCCTTCTCTGGTGGGAGCCCATGGCCTTCACCACATGCTTTTTGCTGGTAAAAGGAAGAAGCCTGGATTGGACTTTGAGGTGCTGAAGCGTAACAGAGGCATCAGATGGTGAGGACATGAACTGAGGGTTATGCTGAAGGAGCGTGAGACTAAGAGACATCTGGACTATACAAGAGAACAAGATCATGTGAACAGTAACAATGTAGAAGAGTAAGACACTGGCAAAGATTAACAGAATACAGGAAAAGCACGGGAGAGCAGGGACTGGTGATCCGAATAGTAAATCCGGCTCAGAAACGCTACAGAAGAGAGTGAAGGAAATGACTCAGCTGACACCTCCAGAAAGAAAATCATCTCAAAATGTCTGCAGAGACTCTTGGCTTTGAATCACATGTGGAGTAAAGAGGATTACAATGTTACTGGGTAGAAAATCATCAGTCAGCCATGCAATAGTCCCCCAGCTCCTCCCCAAAGAGTCCTCAGCATCTAAAGAGAAAAAGGCACGAAGTGAGGGACTGCTATTGGCAACTCTGGTCCCACCGAGCATGGAGTGAGAAGCCAGGTGTGAAGGCTGGGCAGTTAAATGAGAAGTCACGTTACCTCAGCTCGATAATGATGGCCATGGCCTGGAGCCGTATGGTGCTGGAGAGAGAGTCCCGGGGTTCTTTCTTAATCATCTCCTGTAAGTCCCAAAGGGGCAAACATAGTAAATGAGACACAAGTGCTCCCAGCATCAGTCCTACTCCCTCACACATTCATTGAGGAGGTTATACAAAGCCCTGGCATCACAGCTAACTCTGGAGGCCTCAATAAAGGCTAAATTAGCCACAGGCTTCTCCGGAGTCTCCAATAAATCCCCAGCTAAAAGAACATCAGATATTCCAAAAGTAACAAGGAGCCCAGCCAAAACCCAGGATCTTCCTTTCTGATAGAAGAGCTCCCAGATCATGAAGCTACTCAGCCAGTGGTGTTGTCCAAAGGGATCTCATCCGTTTCTACCCAGCCACAAATTCACTCACTCATTTCCTCATCCATCTCTGTCCACTCATCTCCTACTTCCCACCAACTAGCATCCTCTCTCTGTCCATTCACACTAATATTTCCAGTCAATCAGCACTGACCTCAATTTTACACACTGAACTAATTGCTTCAGTGTATACAACAAAGTTCTTTACAACTCTCCAGATTCCATGGACCCTAGCGTGGGTTTAGCAGCTAAGTATTCTCCACAGTTCATCAATCTTTTCCAACCAACAACACGGACCCTGTGTATATTATTTACTCACCACTATGGCTCCTGCAGTGTCTGATGCAAAGTTGTGAATAAAAAAGTCAGGCATGTTATGCCAGTCGATGCTCTTGCTGAGAACAAACAAGAGTCTTAAGAAACATTGTTTCATAATGAAATCCTAAACCAAAATGAGAAAAAATATATATCAGGGTGAAAGGGATTTAGAGAACATCATCGGGTAGAATATTCTACCTTCATTCAAAACCCCTCCACACGGAACACCTGGTAGATAAATTAACAATGTGGCAGAGCAATGAATAGTCAGGATCAGAAATCGTGGTGAGTTGAGGATGATGATGTATCCGGGCAGCACCTACAATATACTGGGCTCTGTCTGCAAACAAAGGAAGACACAGGCCCAGCTCCCAAGAACTGACAGTCTAAGAAGGGTTCTGATGGCTTCCAGCAGAATGTTGGATTGTGTAGGACCTGACTGTGTGAGCTACGTTTTCAGAGAAGGGTTGGATCAAGGAGAACAAGCAGAACAGCAATGGGACTCCATGTGGAGGACTCCACACAGGGCCTGTTTTCTGTAGGACAAGTAGCCAGATGTAGCGTGACCATGTGCAATAAATGAAAGGGGGGGGCTCCCTTTTATGAACACCCAGCCAGCCAGTTAGCTATAAAGTCCCTCTTGGTGGCTGTTCTCTGCTTGCTTTACCTGTAAAGGGTTAACAAAGTTCCCCAGCTAAAGGAAAAGGAGTGGGCACCTGACCAAAAGATCCAAGGGGAGGGCTAAAACTTTTTAAAATGGGGAAAAAACTTCTCTTTGTCTGTGTCTGTTCTCTGGAGACGGGACACAGAGCAGCAATTCTGTGTAAGGCTGGAACCAGGTATGAAAATTCATCTTCCATACCGAGAAAAATCATTGGACAGGGAATGTTTAACTAGACGCGATCAGGTTTATTTCTTTATTTTGGCTTGTGGATCTCCTCTGTGCTAACCCCAGATACTTTTGTTTTGCTTGTAACCTTGAAGCTGAACCTCAAGAGAGCTATCTTGATGCTTAATTTTTGTAATTGTTTTCTTTTAAGATCTAGCAAAAAGCCTAAGTTCCAGATGTACTTTCTTCCTTTTTGTTTTTAACAAAATTTACCTTTTTTAAGAACAGAATTGGATTTTTGGTGTCCTAAGAGGTTTGTGCATGTTGTTTAATTAGCTGGTGGCAACAGCAGATTTCCTTTGTTTTCTTTCTCAGCTCTTCCCCAGGGGGTGGGGGGGAAGGGGCGGGATTTGAAAGGGCTTGAGGATACCCCACAGGGAAGAATTCCCAAGTGCTCCTTCCTGGGTCCAAGGGGTTTTTTTGCATTTGGGTGGTGGCAACGTTTACCAAGACAAGGTCAGAGAAAAGCTGTAAACTTGGGAGTGTAATACAAGCCTGGAGTGTCAAGTATTGATTTTTTAAATCCTTGCCACCCTCCACCTTCTGCACTCGAAGTGCCAGAGTAGGGATTCAGCCTTGACACCATGTGTATAAGCGACAAAGCTGGACCCATTTGTTTTGTCAGTGAAGGTCTAAGGGTACGTCTTCACTACCTGCCGGATCGGCGGGTAGTAATCGATCTATCGAGGATCGATTTATCATGTCTCATCTAGACGCGATAAATCGATCTCCGAACATGCTCCCTGTCGACTCCGGAACTCCACCAGAGCGAGAGGCGGAAGCGGAGTCGATGGGGGAGCCACGGCCGTCGATCCCGCGCTGTGAGGACCCGAGGTAAATCGATCTAAGATATATCGACTTCAGCTACGCTATTCTCGTAGCTATTCTTGTAGCTGAAGTTGCGTATCTTAGATCAATCCCCCCCAGTGTAGACCAGCCCTGAGAGAGGAGCAGTCGCCAGGGGAGACTTGGGGTGGAAATGTCTCGTCCTTGAGTCCAACGGATAGTGTGAGGCAGGGGAGTAGCCGGGCAAGAATCTACTGAAACTAGCACAGAGTGGTGGGAAATCCCTGCAAATCAAGGATACCACCGACAAACGGGGCATGAGATCACCAAAGAGTTTGTGGGCTGTATCTGGAGAAGGCACCTAATCTGTATAATAGGAGAAAAGCATCCAGAGGCGGGATTGTCTGGAGTAAGTGAAAGAAGAAAGGTTGAGTGCTGTAGGCAAAGGGTTTGAAGAGAAGTCAGACCCTATGTGATAAACCTTCTGGGATGTCCCAGGCTGGGTCAGGTGGGACAGACAGCGTGAGGGGACACTAGTTTACAGATTAGATGGAGAAGGTTTATACCTCTTTGTTACTATTGAAGTAGTCAACAGTGTTTCTCCATGATTCCAGCAAGAGCATGGCTCCCTCCATAGCACAGCCATGCTGCTCACGTCCACTTTCATCCGCCTCCCAAATAGTCTCCATGCACGAGATATCTGGGACTAATAAGAAAGAAGGAATGACAGAAAGAAAGAAATTACTGCCATTGCTGGTTAAAGGGGAACGAACGCGCCCTGAGGTGTCATTCATGGACTGATTGGTGCCCAAAAGACAGTTCATTTAAACCAAAGAAAGGACACGGTCTGTCTGTCTTGGGGTTGTATACTGCTGCCCATCACCGTGGTATCTGGGCTGCTTCCAGCTAAAATCAATGAGCAATAGCGAAGTTCCTATGGAAAGCTTGGCGTCACTGGCACATCTCCCTTTTTGGGGTAAGATATCTCTGCTCTGGGTAGGGTTATCTTTTGTTTGTTGGCTTGATTGGTTTGATTCTCACCGCTTGTTTTGAATAGGGCTAGACATCTATATCCTGCTTGAGCAGGGGAGAAGTGAAGGAAACTGTGATGCTGACTCCCATTCCAACCCAGGTATTGGGCTAGTCAGTCATCCCTAGTGTTGTATTGTTCTGCATGCTCCAAGCAATGACTTCACTACAAGGGTAAGAAAGAGAAGGGAGAGCAGTGTGTGGTGGAGAGAAATAGAAACTGCCCTTCCTCTTCCAGCAGCCAGAGATTCCCAGAGAAATACAGGCTCTGGGGGCATCATCACCTCCACCTTAGAAATACAGGGGTCTGACCGTCACCCTGGTCTAGTGTTTGTATCAGGGCTTGTAAGTATTGTGCTCACACTGGGGATGGAAGGACCTCACGGAGATCCAGCATTTACCAAACTGGTCCTGATTCAGGAACACTGTCTCCTGTCATTCCAGTCTCTGGGAGATTCCGGGATGATTAGTACTGGGACTGATTACTGCTAGCTCATTATTTATTTGCCAAGCTCCAGCAGTGATCTCTGCCCCCGTGCAGAACAGAGGGCTGCCCTCGATCTGCATGCAGACTCAGCCATGGAAGAGCGCCGTCCACCCACTAGCAAAGCCATGCGGCCACATCTATTTGTTCTCCCCTCCTCCACTTTTTCCATGTTTCCCCCCCCCCACTCTCTGTGCCTTGTCTTCAGTTTCCCCTAAGTGGAACACAAACCCAAGAGCCTTTGGGATCACTGCAAATCTTTGAACACATGGGGGTTGAGACTGAGTTTGCCTCCCTTCATTCCCACCCCTTAGCGCATCCTTAGCCTTTCCTTTTACCTGTAGTGACAGTTCGGGGATATCGCATCTTGCCTCTCTTCGCTTTTTGGCAGATTCGCTTTAGACACCTTAGGATGGGCCCACTCTGCTTAGGAACGACCTTGGCTGGGCCATCTTGAGTATCTTCTCGAGCCAGCTCCGGCTCACGCTGACTCCCACTGGAATGTTCCTCTCTTCCCAAGGTGGACGTGCCCTCAGCAGCCGCGTCCTCCTCCTTCTCCTCCCTTGGCAAGCTGTGCACGTCCATTCTGCAACAAGTCAGGACGGGGGGCCAGTTTTGTTTCAGTCGATCTTATTGTCTGCGGGACAATTTCCAGCCAGAAGCTAGTGAGAATGTGTGCGTCGTCCTCCAGCTAAAAATGTGAGCCACAGACAGCAGAGCCCGAGAACTGGGGCCCAGATCCTCAAAGGTTTGGAGTTTCCTAACTTCCATGGAAATCAATGGCAGTTAGGAGCTTAAATACCTCTAAGAATCTGGGCCTGGGACCCTGCACCCCCTGCCAGTCCCCCCACCAAGTGTATCTCTACACTTGCAGCTGGGGGTGTGATACCCAGCTCGCATACACATATTCGCACTGGCTTGCTAAAATAGAACTGTAGCAAGGATAGCATGGACAGCGGTGAGAGGGGCTAGCCACCCCGAGTACAACCCCACCCGGACCCTATGAGTACGTACTCCGGCGGCTAGCCCAAGCCACTGCCTGAACTGTCGCAGCCACGCTGCTATTTAACACGCTAGCTTGATGACAGCTAGCGCAGGGATGTCTCCTCAAGCAGGGAATCGCACCCTGCTTGGTCCTGCCTCAGCGTAGGGGGCTGGACTTGATGATTTCTTGAGGAGCCGTCCAGCCCCACAGTTCTGTGATTCTACAAAATGAGAAGTAGCTGGGGCCAGATGAAAGGTTGGTGCCAGAACCTCAGTTGAGAATTGCCTTCCTTTTTAGCATGTAAATGCTCAGCTGTAATGAATCTAGTTCTTTTAAATACAGAAATAAATCCTCAACTCAAATTGTATATTAGCAAAGGTTTGGGGGTTCCTTTTGGAACTTTGTTGTTTTAATAAAGTCAATAAATATACTCAGAACTATGCAAAGGATAAGCAGTGTGGTCTAATGGTTTGAGTATGGGACTGGAAACCAGAAATAGATTTCTCATCCTGGCTTTGCCACTCACTCACTGTGTGATGCTGGGCAACTCACGTCCCCGCTCCGTGCCTCAGTTTCCCCATGTACCAAAAAGGGATGATACTGACCCTTCTGTACCTCCCAGGGATGAGGAAGGTTACTTAGTTAATGTTTGTAAAGAGAAAAGAGGCGACAAAACTAACCTGACACAATGACGGCACCAAGAGTGGAATTATAAAGCACCTAAAAATCCAAACAAATATACATGCATCACAATATTTGCCAACCCAAAATTCAGTTATGGTGCTTCTAAAAAAACCCACATTGAACACTGTCCATCGCATACGCGTTTCATTTGAATAATACCTTTGTTGAGTCAGATCCGCAGCTGCTGGAAATCAGAATACTTCATTCAAGTCAATGGAGCTGTTGATTTATAGCAGCTGAAGATCTGGCCCATAAAACCCAACACATTTTAAGCCCGAAGTTTACTTGCTTTAGAAGTTGGGACTCTTAACTAATTTCACAATCATTGGTTTCCTCCAATACTTGAACTATGAACAAAGATGGAGAAAGAAGTTCACAAAGCTAAGATTACAGGCTTGATGGTCATCAATCAATATCACAATATACTTCTTAGTCTAGTGGGCAACACAAAGTTTAGCTGTATTCAAAATATCACATTGTGCTCCAATATTACTTAAATCCTCTGTCAAAGATTTAAATTTTAATCTAATGCTTGCGCTCAGGGGAGGCTCTAGCTTTTTTGCCGCCCCAAGCACAGCAGGCAGGCTGCCTTCAGCGGTGCGCCTGCGGGAGGTCCGCCGGTCCCTCAGATTCGGCATACCCGCCGCCGAATTACCGCCGAATCCACGGGACCGGCGGACCTCCCACAGGCACGCCGCCGAAGGCAGCCTGACTGCCGCCCTCGCAGCGACCGGCAGGGCACCCCCGCGGCTTGCCGCCCCAGGTACGCGATTGGAGTGCTGGTGCCTGGAGCCGCCGCTGCTTGTGCTCCACTGGAGACAGCAGGAAAAATTACAGCTCTTCACATTCATTGCAAAATTTCATTGCACTCTCCAAGGCTCTGGATTTTAGTGGGATGTAAGAGGTACATGACTTTTTGCTGACCCTCAGCCCGGGGGAGAATTGCACCCCCAAAAGCATTAAAGAGCATGTATATGTATCTCCTCATTCCTTCCTAATCCTGGAAAATTTTAAACATTGAAATGGGCAGCGCAAAACCAAAATGATCTGCCATAGTGGGGAAAGGAAATGTTATTCTTCATCCAAGATGGAGAATTAGGGAGAATCAACTTGAAGGCAGATTTTAAGGGCCATGTCTCGAGCCCAATTGCTGCCTCTCATGCCAGCTGTGAGGGTGAGGCCACAGAATGGGGATCAGCTTCCCTAAATCTCCAGGAACTGAAGTGGAAATCCCCTACTGTCCATTCTGCACCTGGAGGAAATAATGCCACAGCAAAGAGCCTCTCCTTTCCACACTCTGCTGCAGGGACAGCAGGAGCCATCTTTTTATTGGGCCTATATCTGGGCCTGATCCAAGCCCACTGAAGTTAGTGGGCGACTCCCCTGATTGTGTCCTCTGGGGTCTGTGCGTATGGAGCTCGTCTACAGACGAATGGAGGCCTGGAACAGAACCCACTTCCTTTCATTCTCCACTTCAGAGACAAGGGCCCTGTGTGAGATCCTAGAACAGGGTCCCAGAGAGGGATCAGCGGAAGAGACTCCCAGAGGGGGCAAGTCTTTCTAGGGATCTCAGTGATCTCCGGAAGTCCTTGCTGGGTTAATGAAATATAACCTTACCATGCAGCCTTATCAACTCTGGAGTTATTCCCTATCTGCCACAATTTTTACAGCTGAACTAAAGAATTGAGTGTAAGAGAGAGGTAGGGCACAAGTAGCCCCTGATCAGACAGCTGGATTCCCTCCTGGATTCTGTTAGGATGGCACTTTTCATGCTAGAGCGAGAGAGACATCAAATGGAACAAAGTCCCAGACTCTCAAAGGTATTTAGACTCCTAACTCCCATGGATTTCAGTGGGAGTTAAGTGCCTAAATACCTTTGAGGTTCTGGGCCAAAAAAACGAATTTAATTTGGTGACCCTTTTCAAACAGAATTTAAGCAAAGTGGGTCTCTGTTGGTCAGAGGTAGGACAGCCATGGGGAGTAAGAAAGCCCACTTACTTTTTTCCCCTCAGTAATAGATTCGATCT
Source organism: Chrysemys picta bellii (assembly GCF_011386835.1). Lineage (NCBI taxonomy): Eukaryota > Metazoa > Chordata > Testudines > Emydidae > Chrysemys > Chrysemys picta. The sequence goes on from NW_027053305.1 coordinate 11,084, forward strand.
TGGATCTGAAATCGACTTTAGCCAGCACAATACCCAGCCTCTCCTTCTGTCCAAGTAAAAGCAACTGACACTGAGGGCCAACTGCCAGTGTTCAAATCACAGCATTGTGAGGTCACCCTGCAGCACTTATGTCATTGTTGCCATGAACACGGGCGGGTAATAAAGGAAGGACCAAGGGTTGTTAACCTAGGGTTACCATATCTATTAAATAAAAAAAGAGGACCCTCCACGGGCCCTGGCCCCGCCCATTTCCCCACCCCGCCCTGCCCCAACTCCGCCCCTTCCCCGCCCTAACTCCGCCCCCTCCTCCCTCCCACTCCCAGCCACGGGGAAAGGGCTGCCCAAGCGTTACCGGCTTCACGGTTTGCCGGGCAGCCCCCAGAGCCTGCGCCCCCGGCCGGCACTTGCCCAGCGCAGCTGGACCCCGGGAGGGGGGTCTGGGGGCTGCCCGGCAAACTGTGAAGCCGGTAACTCTTGGGCTTTGGGCAGCCCCCTTGCCTCCGGACCCTGCGCCCCCAGCCAGGCACTTCCCCTCCCGGGCTCCGGCAGCGCAGGGTCCAGAGGCATGGGGGCTGCCCGAAGCCGGTAGCGCTCGGGCAGCCCGGCTCTTACATGGGGGCTGCCCGAAGCCGGTACCGCTCAGGCAGCCGCCATGCCCGGCTCTTAAACAGAGCCGAAGAGTCAGGGGAGGAGCAGAGCCGCCATTTTCCCGGACATGTTCGGCTTTTTGGCAATTCCCCCCGGACGGGGGTTTGAGTGCTGAAAAGCCGGACATGTCCGGGAAAAAGAGGACGTATGGTAACCCTAGTTAACCATATAAGCGACATCAAGTATTATGGAGGTGCCTGGTGGCGAGTCCAGTTAAGGTTAAGGTTTTGTCTAAAATGGGGCATAAATTCCTGCTTTTCCCTATGAGCAGGTGGTTAACCAGTATGGATTAATCTTTACTCTGACCATTACTCAGTCAGGGAGTTAGGCACATAAATACCTGCAAAACTCTGGGCCCAACTGCCACTCAGAACTTCCCCTGAAGATGGTGGCCTCATTGGTTCTAACTGTCGAAATTCCTATGCTGCGCATAGACATTGCGGATGCTCCATCCAGCTGGATGGTGTACACAATGATACCATCCAAGTAGAAGAAACATCTGCTTAAGTCATTAATCTCTGAGAGGCAGCAGGCCCCGGGGTCATCCCAAAAAGCTGAACTGAACTATAATGACGCAGCCCAATAGTGAAGGTTATCTTTATGCAGAACTTCCGTAAGAGAACCTGGCAATATCCACTGGGCAAATCCAGAGTAATGGATTCCTGAGCACCCCCAAATTGGTCCAGAACATCATCAATCTGTAGGATTGGCGGTGTATGTTTTTTGTAACAGTATTTAGCTGTCTAACAACCCCACAAAAGCAGTGTACTTTATCTTCCCTTGTGACTAGAAAAACTGGTGATGTCCTTCTGATATATTTTGTATCCTGGCATTACTGTGTCCCATTGATTATCCTTATTCCACCAAGTTTCTGTGATGCCTGTTATATCACTAACCTCATGCACGAGGCACTCTAGTTCACCCATCTTATTATTTAGACTTCTAGCATTTGTATATAAGGACTTTAAAAAAAACTGTCATTTTTTAGCTGTCTGCCATTACATGATGTCATTGAATGGGACTCTTTTTTAATTGACTGTTTCTCATCAGATCCTACCTGTCTTTTATCATCTTCCATCCTCTCCTCCTTACTAAGACAGAGAGAATCTCCATTAATAGATAGATTTTCTTTGCTCATAGATGTGGCTTTTCCGGACATAAGAATGACCTACTGGGTCACACCCATGGTCCTGTATCCTGTCTTCCAACAGTTGCTGGTGCCGGATGGTCCAAAAGTAATGAACAGAACAGGGCAATTTATCAAGTGAGCCAACCCATTGTCCGGTCCCAGCTTCTGACAGTTGAAGGTTTAGGAACACCCACAGCGTGGGGTTACATCCCTGACTATTTTGGCTAATAGCCATTGAAGGCTCTATTCTCCAGAAATTTATCTAATTCTTTTTTTAACCTGATTCACTATTCACTATTCTTTTGGCTTTCACAACCTCCCCTGATGAGTTCCACGTTTGGACTGTGCATTGTATGAAGTACTTCCTTATGTTAGTTTTAAACCTGCTGCCTATTAACTTCATTGGGTGACCCCTGGTTCTTGTGTTATGTCAAGTGGTAAATAAGTTTCCTATTCACTTTCTCAACATCATTTGTGATTTCATAGACCTGTATTATATCCCCCCCAGGCACACACCTCGATACCCAGGCTCAGGGCACCTGCTGGGCAGGCATGCTTGTGAGAAGAACAGCTATGCTTTACTTATGGCAAACCCTTCTGCTTTCCTTCTTAAGTGGGATGGGCTCTTGGAATCCTGCCTGCCAAGCGCTGAGCCCACTCAGCTGCTCTGTGACCTGCACTTCCTGTCCTAAACGCTTGGCTAGTGCTCAGCAGCTGCTCCCTGCCCCAGAGGTGGCTGCACATCATTGCTGGTGTGTGCACTTGATTTAGTTGGGATTGGTCCTGCTCTGAGCAGGGGTTGGACTAGCTGGCTCCTGAGGTCCCTTCCACCCCTGAGATTCTATGATTCACTAGTCCCCATCCTGCTGCCATCAAGGTGGGGTTTCCCATTGGCGTCACTGGGGGCCGGAGTGGGCCATGGCTGCGTGAGATGGTCTCTGACCAAGAGGGGAACACTTGGTGGGCACCCACAGTGGGTCAGCCCTAGCCGCCTAAACACTGGCGGCGTCCAACTCCGCGAGAGAGAGCAGGGACTGCTGGGAACTAGAGTCCCTTACTCTCCCGAGTCTCCTCCCACAGCTCGACCCGCGAAGGGAGGGAGAACTACGTTTCCTGTGGGGCACCGCGAGAGGGGCAGTACAGGGACGGGCACGCAGCAGCGCCGGCCGGAGTCGGAGGCGGGCGGGGTGCGGGGCCAGGAGCGCGCATGCCGGGATGGTGCCGCTGGCTCTGGGTGGGCGTGGCCTGGAACGCGGCTGCGGCTGCTGTTGGGGGCGGGGGCGGCGAAGGGGCGGGGCTGCGGCTGGTGGTGTTGCTAGTGCTCGGCTCGCGGGGTGCGCCGCGGAGGGACCGTTACTCTGAGGCGACAGGGCGGTGGGGCAATGGCTCAGCTGGGACAAGGTGGGGACCCGATGGGCGGGGGGTCTGCGTGCGTGTGCCCTGCCCGGGAGCGGCCGGGGCTGAGCCGGGTCTGAGCCGGGGGTGCGCGCGTGGCTGGGGGTGGGGGGCTGCCGGGGGTGTGCGCGTGGCTGGGGGGGGAGGGGGCTTCATGCCAGAAGGCAGCACCAGATCCTCTCGTCTGACCCCCTGTAAATCAAAAGCCACAGATTCTCCCCCCCCCAGCCCCGCACTGAACCCAGCCCCCCGGAATTAGACCCGAGTGTGACCCACCCGCAGGGGGGAGACTTATTATGCGCTAGAGGCAGCGTGTCTGCCTTTTGGAGTGACTGGATTGCGCCAAAGGGCATCATGCCGTGTTCTCAGATCACTGGTTATCACATCATAGGCCGATAGCTCTCCGATGGGAGTTACATTCCCCCACCCTTTGCAGATTATCCCACTAAGGTGCACTTTGCTGTTCCTTTAAAAAGTGTATTTTAGTCACCACTGGATACTGCTGTCTTGAGACATTTAAAAAACAAACATGACCACTCTGTGTGGGTGTCTTTGTTCCCTCTGCGGACACATTAATTTGGCATTAGTTGGCTTTGCCCTTGGTAATGTGTTTATCCTCCTCATCTCTCTTGTTTTTTGCCAATAAGTGTCAGATCTGGTCTCCTGACATCTCATTCCAGTTCTCCTTCTCCCTTGCCCAGTAACTGATGCTCCTTTTATGAGGTTGTCCGACTGCTCAGGTGGTGATGAGCTGAGCTCTCATGCAACAAGGGAGAAGGGTGAGAGCAGTCATTTGAAAAATATATGGGGGGAGGAATATGGCATATGAAGATCCTGGAATCACAGATGGGAGTATGTTCTGTTGTAATCTGTTTAGCACATAATGCAGCCTATAAGAAGATATTAAGGGGGATGATGATGACTGGCAATAAATGCATTGATTGGCAGATAAATTACTGAATGCATTGCTTTATGTGGCGAAGCGAACACTTCAATGGTTTCTCTTTTCAGATAAATCCCAGAGAGAATTAATCTGGTCCTAATGTAGAAGGACAACATAAGAAACTCTTTGTGGTGATTTGACAGGTTCTGAGGGGGGAATTCAATATGAAAAAGGCAAAAAATGTAAATGGGCAAACATATTTTTAATGCAATGTGTAACTAACCTAAAGGAATACACTGCCGTAGAATATAGTGTTGTAAATCCTAAAAAGGATTAGGCATCTGTATAAATAGGGATAGCATTTACACTTACTCTGTCTAGCCTAAAAAAAATAAAGGCTATAATACTTCATGGCACAAGCTCACCAGCAGCTGGGGTCAATGAGCCAGAGTATCCAATGGTATTACATAATTAGATGCATTATGGTGTTGGAAGGCTTTCATCTGAAGCACTGAGTATTGGCTGTTGTCCCTGATAACAGACTAGATGGCTTATTAATTTGTTTTGATATGAGAGTTCCATTGTTAGGCTTGATCCTGCAAAGACCTGTCTCCTGCTGCGGTGTTAAATCCATGCCACACAAATCTTAATTTTCAATGAGTATGCTGATTGCTGGTTCCTGTTTGTCTTATGGATCTAAGAACTGAACCTTTAGAAGTGAGCCACTGCACACCTGAAAAACTGAGCACAGTAGAATTTATTTAATACACATCTCTTTAAAAAAACAACAAAAACCTGGTGGTCTCACTCCACTTCTCAGTGAAGCTATAATAACACAAGCTGTAGTGAGGGATTAATAATGTAAGACTCTGCTCTTACAAAATACATTTGTATGTATTATTTTTGAATATCGTGTACAGTACAGTATTGAGTGTTGAGATGGTGCCATACTGGTGTGACTGTACTGAATGACCGGTGAGAACATGGCTTGACATGACTGAACTGTGAAAGAGGATTCTGGGAGAAGAATCCTTTCCTTAGCATCAGGCAGATGCCAGAAGTGAAACTGACTGGCTCCATGCTGCGTGTATGATGAATACTGATCTTTGCATCAGCAAATATGTCCGCTTGAAAGCAAACAACACATGTAAAACATTTTGAGTGGAGCACGGGCTGACTGGGGCATCTTGACCCTGTAGAAAGACATCACGCAGGGGGCTAAAGTGAATGATTCATCAGGGAGTGAATGTGGGGTAATGTTCAGTTAGCACCACTCTGCAGTCTCCTCCTAAAGTATTAGGTAAAAGTTAATAACCACATTCCCGTTGAGCATGCTTTTAAGACATGTGAATCCTTTGAGGAAAAAGTATAAAAATCAAGCCAATTAAATTACTGTTGGGGATTCCTTAATTGACGCTTGAAGAAACTGCTAGACAGAGTAGCCAAAACTCTGCTCCATGGGCTTGAGTAGGATTGTGACCAGAGGGTTTTCCAGGCAGCCAAGGCCTTGCCTCCAGGGAATCCAAGACAGACCAGAGGGCTGAGGAGACCAGACCTGGAGAGAAGAAGCCGTCCATAGAATTGGTGACCACCTTCTCTGTTTGCGAAGCAGGGATTGCGTGAAGCTAGCGCAGGGCCTGTTTGTGAAAGAGAGACTCGCGAAGAGGAATGTATAGCTCTTAACGTATAGTTCTTAATGTTTAACATAGGAGTTATGTGCATAATGTAACCCTTTACCGCTTGTGTAATTCCTTCTCAATAAACTGCTGCGCATGCAAGATTATTCTTGTGGACCTTTTTCATTGGTATGACAGTAATCTGCTCCAATGGGAGCCATTAAAGATCCATTTCAGGGGTAGTAGTGCCCCCTGGTGCCAACATTGAGCACAAGGAATTAAACGTGGCTAACCAGATTTTGAAAAGTTCCAATCCCAGGCCACAATTTTATAGCAGTCAGAGATCCCTGAAAAAGATTCAGGGCTAGTCAACAGTGGGAACTTACATGGGCATAGCTACATCTCTCAGGGGTGTGAAAAATCCACACCCTTAAGAGACATAGCTACGCTGGCCTATCCCTCGATGTAGACCGAGTTAATTTGATGGAAGAATTCTTCTGTTGACCTAGCTACTACCTCTTGGCATAAGTAATCCACCTCCACCAACTGGAGAACCTCTCCCATTGGCGTAGTGTCTATGCCGACACACCACAGCGGCACAGCTGCAGCTGGGCCACTGTAGCAGTTTAAGTGTAGACAAGTCCTTAGAGTTAAAATGTTGCCAGCTGTGCGTACAATGGTGTAATGGTTTTTACCTTCAAGGTATGTGTAATGTTGACCATAAAATCATAGCTTTAATTGCCTTTTATAAATTGATGTAGATGACTCATTAATAGAACAAATCTTTCCATTTTTAAACCACAGTACGCTGGTCGAGTGGATGAGAGAAAGCAGTAGATGTGATATAGCTTGGTTTTAATAGGCTTTTGATACATTCCTACATGACATTCTCATAAGCAATCTGGGAAATGTGATCTAGATGAAATTACTGTAAGGTGGGCACATAACTCTTTGAAGAATCCTATTCAGAGTAGTTTATTAATAGGACTTACCTAGTGGGCTCCCCTGGGGGTCTGTCCTGGGTCTGGTAATGGTCAGTGTTTTCATTAATGACTTGAATAATGGAGCGGAGATTATGGTTATAACAGTTGCAAATGACACTAAGCTCTGAGGAGCTGCACTTTGAAGGACAGGATCAGACTTCAAAATGACCTTGACAAATTAAGAGAATTGGTCTGAAATCAACAAGATGAAATTCAATAAAGACAAGCGCAAAGCACTATACATAGGAAGGAAAAATCAAATGCACCACTACAAAATGGGGAATAACTGTCAAGGTAGTAGTTCTGCAGAAAAGGATCTGGGACCTATAGTGGATCAGAAACTGAACATGAGCCAACAATGATGATGCAATTGCAAAAAAGGTTAATATAATTCAGGAGTGTAGTAACAGGAGTGTTGTATGTAAGCTATGGGAGATAATGGTCCCCCTCTGTTAGGCATTGGTGAGGTCTCAGCTGGCGTTCTGTGTCCAGTTTGGGGCGCCAGACATCAAGAAAGATGTGGACAAAGTAGAGAGCTCAGAAGAGATGGTAAAAGGTTTAGATACAAACAAACAAAAAAACCCACCTGGGCATGTTTAGTCTCAAGAAAAGAAGGCTGAGGGGGGACTTGATAAGTTTTCAAATATGTTATAAAGAGGACAGTGATTGATTGATTGTTCATGTCCACTGAAGGTAGAACAAGAACTAAGGCTTAATCTGCGATAAAGGAGGTTAGATTAGCTATTAGGAAAAATTGTGTGTGTATAAGGGTAGTTAAGCACTGGAATAGGTTATGAAGGGAGGCTGTGGAATTCTCATCATTGGAGGTTTTAAAGAACAGCTTGGACAAACACCTGTCAGGGATGCTGTAGAACGGTTTACTTGGCCCTGCCTCAGCACAAGGGGCTGGATTAGATAAGCTCTTGAGGTCCCTTCCAGCCAGAGCCGTCCCTAGGGTATGGCAAATCGGGGCAACCGCCCCGGGCCCTGCGCTTTGAGGGGCCCCATGCTTTGTGAGGAGGAGACGGGGGGCAGGAGAGCAGGGGTGGGGGTGAGGAGGAGCCCCCCCACCAACCTCCTCCTCTCCCCAGTGCTTCCTGTCCGCCCCACCGATCAGCGCCTCCCCCTCCCTGACTCCCAGCACCTACTGCTAATCAATTGTTTTGCGGTGTCTGGAGGTGCTGGGGGGAGGAGCGAGGGTGCAATGTGCGAGGGAGAGGGGGCAGAACTGGTGGGGAAGAGGTGGGGTGGGGCCTTGGGTGGATCCGGGTGGGAGCACCCCCTGGCAGATAGGCCCAGAGTTTCTATGTCCTGGGCCCAAACCCCCCTAGGGCTATGATAAACATCTATTGAAAGCTTTGGGATTTACTAATTTTTGGCTCATAACTGGTAAATTAAAAAATATTCTAGTAATCGCCTAGCTATTGAACAAGACCCTAACAAATGTAGAATTCATTTTGGAAAATTCTTGGCTGCTTTTCTTTCTGTGTAATACACATGGGATAATTCCTTTTTGGTGCACCAGCATTATTGGTTTTAGCACGCTTTTGTGGGAATGGCACACTTGTATTGGTAAAATATGCATTCGTGCTATGGTTTAAGTTGCAATACTAAAATCTAATTAATTTTACAGAATGTACTTGTGACTGTAAGAGCATCCCAGTGCCAGATAGCAAAGGGCTCTCTGGTATTTAACAGTAAATCTCAGCTGGCCTGACCAGCTCAATGCACCGCACACTGTTGCCATGATATTCATTTAAAAGTTGTCTTGTAATATATCATTGGTTGTTGATATCACTGGGAAATGTATGTAATAACATTGTGTGTGAAATTATGAATGCTCTAATACTGTGTTTTGGAGACTGTAAACAGACAAAGGAGAAGGGCAAAAACCTCTGTCTCAATTGCAAACAGAGCCAGGTGTGACCAGGGACTGGAACAATGGGCTGTTCACTTGCTTGGGAGATTGCAGGAAGATCATTTGCATTGTAAACCACAGGAGACTGCAAAAGTAATGTGGTGTCTGCTCCCTAGTGGATATGGGAAGCTGAGCCTCCAGGAGGGCTTTCTGACTTTGAAGACAAAAACTTTGGGGATATAAAGATCTGCTTGAAAGACTTTTGGGGGATCTACCAAGTGAGAGAAGCAAAATGGTACGTTCTTTGACCTATGAAAGATGGGTTCTCCTGCTAATCCAGCTGGAGAACGCTGACCCCTTGATGTGAATAAGAAACTAGATTAGGCAAAGATGTATCTTGCTAGAGTTAAGTTTTAGACACTAGAAATACTATTATTTTGTTTATAACCCTTTCATATCTCTTGCACTTTAACAAACAAATTTGGGGGAGGGGTGGTGTGTGGTACATAGCACTGAACGAGGTGACATGTATGTTTTGCTTTTCAGGTGTCCATTGTGGAAGGCATATAACCTCTCATGGGCTGGCGCTGAACTGCTGCACAGATCTTACGTGGTTTGATCACATTGTTCCTTGTGGACTCGAAGGGACGGGTGTCACCTCCCTGAGCGAAGAACTCCAGAGACATGTCACAGTAGATGAAATCACTGAGCCTTTTCTGGACGCTTTTGAAGAAGTGTTTCAGTGCTCCCTAACTTCCCATGAGGAATCTCTCGGATAAAGGGCTCCGAGTGCCTCACTTACCTGTGGAAATGTAACTATTTCTTTGGTGCTTTCATGGTGTTACTAGAAATCCAGCTTGCTTGTTCCATCTTCCTATCAGCAATTAAATAAGTGTAACAAACTGTACTTCTCGCATTTGAAACATATTTCTTGCTTTTGTAAAAATGAGCTGCTGTGTCTTTAAGTATACATGGGTCTTTAAAAAAAACAACGAGGAGTACTTGTGGCACCTTAGAGACTAACAAATTTATTTGGGCATGAGCTTTCATGGGCTAAAACCCACTTCATCAGATGCATGGAGTGGAAAATACAGTAGGCAGAATATATACACAGAACATGAAAGGATGGGAGTTGCCTTACCAAGTGGGGGGTCAGTTCTAACAAGACAATTCAATTAAAGTGGAAGTGGGCTATTCTCAACAGTAGGATACCAAGGGAGGAAAAATCACTTTTGTAGTGGTAATCAGGGTGGCCCTTTTCAAACAGTTGACAAGAAGGTGTCAGTAACAGTAGGGGGAAATTAGTTTTTGTAGTGACCCATTCACTCCCAGTCTTTGTTCAGGCCTAATTTGATGGTGTCCAGTTTGCAAATTAATTCCAGTTCTGCAGTTTTTCATTGGAGTCTGTTTTTGAAGTTTTTTTGTTGAAGAATTGCCACTTTTACGTCTGTTATTGAGTGTCCAGGGAGATTGAAGTGCTCTCCGACTGGTTTTTGAATGTTCTAATTCTGGACATCTGATTTGTGTCCATTTATTCTTTTGTGTAGAGACTCTATGGTTTGGCCAATGTACATGGCAGAGGGGCATTGCTGGCACATGATGGCATATATCAACTCTGTTGATGTGCAGGTGAACAAGCTCCTGATGGTGTGGCTGATGTGGTTAGCTCCTATGATGGTGTCCCTTGAATAGCTATGTGGACAAAGTTGGCAACAGGGTTTGTTGCAGGGATAGGTTCCTGGGTTCGTGTTTTTTGTTGTGTGGTGTGTAGTTGCTGGTGAGTATTTGCTTCAGGTTGGGGGGCTGTCTGTAAGCGAGGACTGGATTGTCTCCCAAGGTCTGTGAGAGTGAGGGATCATCCTTCAGGATAGGTTGCAGATCCTTGTTGATGCGCTGGAGAGGTTTTAGTTGGGGGCTGAAGGTGACGGCTAGTGGCGTTCTGTTACTTTCTCTGTTGGGCCTGTCCTGTAGTAGGTGACTTCTGGGTACCCTTCTGGCTCTGTCAATCTGTTTCTTCACTTCAGCAGGTAGGTATTGTAGTTTTAAGAATGCTTGATAGAGTTTCTGTAGGTGTTTGTCTCTGTCTGAGGGATTGGCACAAATGCGGTTGTATCTTAGAGCTTGGCTGTAGACAACGGATCGTGTGACGTGGTCTGGATGAAAGCTGGAGGCATGTAGGTAAGTATAGCGGTCAGTAGGTTTCCGGTATTGGGTGGTGTTTGTGACCATCGCTTATTTGCACTGTAGTGTCCAGGAAGTGGATCTCTTGTGTGGACTGGTCCAGGCTGAGGATGATGATGTGGCGGAAATTGTTGAAATCCTGGTGGAATTCCTCAAGGGCTTCCCCAAGAAGGAGGATACCAGGAGCGTGTAATGGAATTGAACCAAGTAGTTATTTATTAATAACCTCATTAAACTATTTCTTTTAGTGAATTCCCTTCTGGCATTTACAATGCCTGGGTCCTCATCTTGCAATAACCTCTGCTCAGGTGGACCGCAGTGCAGAGCTCCCATGACTCTACTGGGTCTCCATACAATCACACGGCTCTGTCCATGTAGTGGACCCTTGGAGGATGGGGAACTTAGATCTCTCCCAGCCCGGAAGACTTGGACAACTGGGAAAGTGACAAGACAAATCCTGAAATGAAAAAATGGTAGGAAATGTTGTCTAGTGGACTCAGCACAGGACTGCGACTCAAGAGATGTGTGTTTGGGTCAGCCACATACTTTTTGTGCTTACTTGGGAGAGATTTCCAAAGGCACAGAGGACAGTTAGGCACCAAATGCCCATTGAAAGTCACTGGGAGTTGGGTACATACCTGATTCAGGCCTTTGCAAATATCCCCCCTTAGCCTCTCCATTCTCAGTTCCCCATCTGTGCAGTGAGGATAATACTTTCCTACCTCACAGGGGTGTTGTGAGGATAAAATCTATTGATGACTGTGAGGTGCTCAGGTAGAGCCCTGCATGGATACAAAATTTGTATCCACATCCAATCCACAATCCACAAACATGGTATGCAGATATCGGCAGATTTGCAGGGCTCTACACTCGGGTACTACGGTGATAAGGGCCGCCTAAGTGCTTCGATCGGTATCAGCTGCCATACAAATGAAACCTGGTTAACGAAGCGGGGGAGTGATTAACTCAACCTGACACATAGCTGGAAGGAAAGATCTTGATACAACACCCACGTAAATCGATTAGTGGCTGCAAGAGCTGACACCCCAGTTCTTATGGCCCTGCAAGGGCATGTGCAAGTCATGATTTGATATTCCTAAAGTAACAAGAAAAAAGCAGCCCCTCACCCCCCAACTGCATTAAAAAAAAAACAGATTCATAGATTCTAGGACTGGAAGGGACCTCGAGAGGTCATTGAGTCCAGTCCCCTGCCCCCATGGCAGGACCAAATACTGTCTAGACCATCCATGATAGACATTTATCTAACCTACTCTTAAATATCTCCAGAGACGGAGATTCCAAAACCTCCCTAGGCAATGTATTCCAGTGTTTAACCACCCTGACAGTTAGGAACTTTTTCCTAATGTCCAACCTAGACCCCCCTTGCTGCAGTTTAAGCCCATTGCTTCTTGTTCTATCCTTAGAGACTAAGGTGAACAAGTTTTCTCCCTCCTCCTTATGACACCCTTTTAGATACCTGAAAACTGCTATCATGTCCCTCTCAGTCTTCTCTTTTTTCCAAACTAAAGAAACCCAATTCTTTCAGCCTTCCTTCATAGGTCATGTTCTTAAGACCTTTAATCATTCTTGTTACTCTTCTCTGGACCCTTTCCAATTTCTCCACATCTTCTTTGAAATGTGGTGCCCAGAACTGGACACAATACTCCAGCTGAGGCCTAACCAGAGCAGAGTAGAGCGGAAGAATGACTTCTCGTGTCTTGCTCACAACACACCTGTTAATACATCCCAGAATCATGTTTGCTTTTTTTGCAACAGCATCACACTGTTGACTCATAGTTAGCTTGTGGTCCACTATAACCCCTAGATCCCTTTCTGCTGTACTCCTTCCTAGACAGTCTCTTCCCATTCTGTATGTGTGAAACTGATTTTTTTTTCCTAAGTGGAGCAATTTGCATTTGTCTTTGTTAAACTTCATCCTGTTTAACTCAGACCATTTCTCCAATTTGTCCAGATCATTTTGAATTATGTCCCTGTCCTTCAAAGCAGTTGCAATCCCTCCCAGTTTGGTATCATCCGCAAACTTAATAAGCGTACTTTCTATGCCAATATCTAAGTCGTTAATGAAGATATTGAACAGAGCTGGTCCCAAAACAGACCCCTGCGGAACTCCACTTGTTATACCTTTCCAGCAGGATTGGGAACCATTAACAACAACTCTCTGAGTACGGTTATCCAGCCAGTTATGCACCCACCTTATAGTAGCCCCATCTAAATTGCATTTGCCTAGTTTATCGATAAGAATATCATGCGAGACCGTATCAAATGCCTTACTAAAGTCTAGGTATACCACATCCACAGCTTCTCCCTTATCCACAAGACTCATTATCCTATCAAAGAAAGCTATCAGATTGGTTAGACATGATTTGTTCTTTACAAATCCATGCTGGCTGTTCCCTATCACCTTACCACCTTCCAAGTGTTTGGAGATGATTTCCTTAATTACTTGCTCTATTATCTTCCCTGGCACAGAAGTTAAACTAACTGGTCTGTAGTTTCCTGGGTTGTTTTTATTTCCCTTTTTATAGATGGGCACTATATTTGCCCTTTTCCAGTCTTCTGGAATCTCTCCCGTCTCCCATAATTTTCCAAAGATAATAGCTAGAGGCTCAGATACCTCCTCTATTAGCTCCTTGAATATTCTAGGATGCATTTCATCAGGCCCTGGTGAGTTGCAGGCATCTAACTTTTCTAAGTGATTTTTAACCTGTTCTTTTTTTATTTGATCTGCTAAACCAAGGCATTCCTTCAGACTTCTCGGTGAAGACCGAAACAAAGAAGTCATTAAGCATCTCTGCCATTTCCAAGTTTCCTGTTACTGTTTCTCCCTCTTCACTAAGCAGTGGGCCTACCCTGTCTTTGGTCTTCCTCTTGCTTCTAATGTATTGATAAAAAGTCGTCTTGTTTCCCTTTAATCCCGTAGCTAGTTTGAGCTCATTTTGTGCCTTTGCCTTTCTAATCTTGCCCCTGCATTTCTGTGGTGTTTGCCTATATTCATCTTTTGTAATCTGTCCTAGTTTCCATTTTTTATATGACTCCTTTTTATTTTGTAGATCATGCAAGATCTCGTGGTTAAGCTAAGGTGGTCTTTTGCCACATTTTCTATCTTTCCTAACCAGCAGAATAGCTTGCGTTTGGGCCCTTAATAGTGTCCCTTTGAAAAACTGCCAACTCTCCTCAGTTGTTTTTCCCCTCAGTCTTGATTCCCATGGGACCTTACCTATTAGCTCTCTGAGCTTACCAAAATCTGCCTTCCTGAAATCCATTGTCTCTATTTTGCTGTTCTCCCTTCTACCCTTCCTTAGAAATTGCAAACTCTATGATTTCATGATCACTTTCACCCAAGCTGCCTTCTACTTTCAAATTCTCAACGAGTTCCTCCCTATTTGTTAAAATCAAGTCTAGGACAGCTTCCCCCCCCCCCCCAGTAGCTTTTTCAACCTTCTGAAATAAAAAGTTGTCTGCAATGCAGTCCAAGAATTTGTTGGATAGTCTGTGCCCTGCTGTGTTATTTTCCCAATATATATCTGGATAGTTGAAGTATCATGGTCCCCTCCCACCTCCTTTGCAGTCATCTTTAAGAGCATATGTATTTTTAGTGTGACTCTAGTGCATGCAGGTTAAGGCTGCTATAGTTTTCTTTCGGATTCTCTGTAGAAGACTTTTAAGGAAGTGCCCCGTCCCCCTCAACAAGCTCCTCCTTGCCTATCAAACATAAGCTACTTGTCTTCACTTTCAAGGCCTATCCTCACCCTATGTATCATTTCTCATTCATCACAGATGTCACCTCCTACCTTCATTCATCCTATGATATTCATCGCTGTGACATTCCCCAGGGTACAATCTGGACTCATGGACAGCGATGTCCCCTCAATTCTACAACCTGGGGTGCCATTTATACTGCTTTCCTGTGAGAACAACCACTCCTGGCCGCCTCACACCCAGCCTCTAGCATGTAAATTATTCTAGCTGAGTTATAGGAGTGCTTTTAGCCAGCCACTCCTGAATTATATTTCAGAGAGACACCAGAAAATTCCCAGTCCTAAATTTGTCCTCAGAAATGTGCTGCTTGTACTGCCCAGTATCTTCCTGAACAAGCTCATAGAAAATCCATCATTTCATTAATAGAAAACAATATGCACATACCTTGGTATCTCAAATGGAGCTTCCCACGTACTTCAAACACACACATGTTTAGATAAAATAATGTTAATAACTACAGAAAGAAATATTTTAAGTGATTACAAGTAATGAGACATAAAAAATCAGAATTGGTTACAAATAAAAGATAAAACACGAACAAATACCTAACTTAACAAGCAAAGTGAATTCAAAACAAAAGTCTCTCACCACATGTTCTTTTGCAGTGTTGGACCCCTCCCCCAATCCAATGTTCCGTTCCTTTTCTTGTTCATTAGTCATGGGTGTCATGGGTAGAGAGAAAGGGAGGAGAGGGGTGATTTGGGGCCTCTGTTTCTCATTTTTATGCCTCTTCCTCCTCTGAGAATCATCTCCAGTTGGGGTTCTGGTGGCAGCTAGCCTGTTTGCATGGGAATCTCCAGCTGTTCCATTGCCAAGATGTACATTTCTTGCTCACATCCTTCTTCCTGCCACAGAATGGACACTTACCCAGGTGATAGTCCATTTGATTATGCTGATACCTGGCTGAGGCATCAGTTTGCCTTTTGTCTGTGAGGAACTGGCTTGTGCCTGCTTTTCTAAACTTGGAGCATGTCTCAGTAAAGTCATACAGTAGAATCTTTATAACTTTACATACAATGTTGCCATACATATTTACCAGGACAATAATGTTCAGCAAATTATGAGCTTTCAAATGATACCTCAGAAGGCATACTTTGTACAAAGTTTACAACAGGCTGGTAAAACTTAAGGGTACAGACTGTCACAATTGTCCACTTGTTAAGTTTTTAAACAAGCCCCTTTGTGCTTTCTCCCATGGTGCCCTTAAGCTTGGGAGGTTCTGCCTCTAAACATGTGCAAAATTAACTTCTTGTCCTACTCCACAGCCCTTCTTAAAATTCTCCTTTTCCATTATGTCTATTAAACACTTGACAACAGTTAGGCTGAGACCACTGCCTGTCATGCTAACTAGTGGTGTCTCATTGTTACCCTGTACTCCCCCATCTCTCTCTATCCATCTGTTGTCTCTGATCCTACACCTAGGCCTGATCTGCACAAGACACTTACATCAGTACAGCTACATCCACACCCCAAGAGACATAGCTTTGCCTGTGACGGGTTGGATCACAGAACCCCCCTTGGAAGCTGCCACCTGATGTGCCAAGACTACTTCTGCCCCTGCCTTCCTGCCCCGTCAGCTTAGGACTTCAGTGCCCTGCCTGGTTTGAGCCAGACTCGCTAGCCTGCTGCAAACCCAGACCCAGGTCTGAATCATGTCCCCTAACAGCTGTAGGTTTACCTGAAAGCAGCTAACAGAAATGTTCTTGTCTTTAACACTGATGCCCAACTCCCAGTGGGGTCTAAACCCAAATAAATCCGTTTTACCCTGTATAAGCTTATACAGGGTAAACTCATAACTTGTTCACCCTCTATAACACTGATAGAGAGAGATGCACAGCTGTTCCCCCACCCCCCGGCCAGGTATTAACAGATACTCTGAGTTAATTAATAAGTAAAAAGTGACTTTATTAAATACAGAAAGTAGGATTTAAGTGGTTCCAAGTAGTAACAGAAAAAGTAAGTCACCAAGCAAAATAAAATAAAACCTGCAAATCTATGTCTAATCAAACTGAATACAGATAATCTCACCAGTTCCAGAATGCTCCCTTTTACAGACTAACCTCCTTTTAGTCTGGGTCCAGCAATCACTCACACCCCTTGCAGTCACTGTCCTTTGTTCCAGTTTCTTTCAGGTATCCTTGTGGGTGGAGAGGCTCTCTCTTTAGCCAGCTGAAGACAAAACGGAGGGGTCTCCCACGGGCTTAAATAGACTTTCTCTTGTGGGTGGAGACCCCCTCCCCTCTCCTATGTAAAGTTCAGCTCCAAGATGGAGTTTTGGAGTCACCTGGGCAATCACATGTCCATGCATGACTGAGTTCCTTACCAGCCCAGCCACATTCCTGGGAAAGCCCAGATGTGTTTTGGTGTCTCCAAGTTCATTGTTGGCTTAAGTGTTTCCTGATTGGGACTTACCTATGCTGATGGAGAACCCCTGCAGTCGGTGTAGGTAGTGTCTACAGTGAAGTACTACAGTGGTGCAGCTGCAACAGCATTTTAAGTGTAGCTGTATCCCCAGACTGTAAGCTCCTTGCGGCAAGAGCCATCTTCTAGTTCTGTGTTTGTATAGCACCCAGCAAAAAATAGGAGGGTGGTTTGAATTGACACGATCCAAGGTCAATATTTGTTTTGAAAAGAAGTTAAAAGCTTTCTCGTTAATCTGTTTTCCTCTCCCATTGTTGGGTGTGATTCAGTTCAGGAATTCAGTCTCTCCGGGTTCTTGCCTTCGGTAACCAACTACCAACATTTTGATTTATTGGAAGAGAGAGATTTAAACAAAAGGACATTACCAGTGGAATGAATTCAGGGGAGAAAATTCTCTCTAAGTGGAGGCTGAATTCATTTCTGAAGTGAGTGGAGCCCCAGCATTAAAACCCTCCTCAAGCTTTGATCCCATCCCAGGCGATAACTACTTAAAATGTGCAACTTTAAGGGGGAGGGGGCTGAGATTTTCAAAACTGTCTAGAGGATGTGCAGCTCCCATTGATTTTAATGGAATTTGTGCATCTCAGGTGGCTCTGATATTCTTGGCCTTTGTTTTCTCCTGGTTTTCATGGTTTTTGAACTCTTCAGTACAGCCAAAGGGAGGAGTGATATGCTCCATGGCCTTGGCTAAGTCAGTTAAATTAAATAAATAAATTATTGGAGATATCCTATCTCCTAGAGCTGGAAGGGACCTTGAAAGGTCATTGAGTCCAGCCCCCTGCCTTCACTAGCAGGACCAGGTACTGATTTTGCCCCAGATCCCTAAGTGGCCCCCTCAAGGATTGAACTCACAGCCCTGGGTTTAGCAGGCCAATGCTCAAACCACTGAGCTATCCCTCCCCCCTTTGGCTCTTTGCTTCCGGATCATAGCAATGTTACACTTTGGCTCTTTGCTTCTGGATCATAGCAATGATAATGCCTTGAGCTCATGGGGGCATTGGGAGGCTTAAAGGATTTTAGGACTTTCAAGACTATATAGCTGGAATGAGGGGAATTCACCTTTGTGAGGTGGAGGACCACAAAGTGTGGGCTATTTTCCACCAATACTCCCAACTTACTGTCGAGAAGACTGAATACAACTAGCCAGCCTGGTGGACATGCTATATCTTGACTTTAGCAAAGCTTTTGATACGGTCTCCCACAGTATTCTTCCCAGCAACTTAAAGAAGTATGGACTGGATGAATGGACTATAAGGTGGATAGAAAGCTGGCTATATTGTCAGGCTCAATGGGTGGTGATCAACGGCTCGAAGTCTAGTTGGCAGCCGGTATCAAGTGGAGTGCCCCAGAGGTCAGTCCTGGGGCCGGTTTTGTTCAACATCTTCATTAATGATCTGGATGATGGGATGGATTGCGCTCCAGCAAATTTGCGGATGACACTAAGCTGGGGGGAGGTAGATATGCTGGAGGCTTGGGATAGGGTCCAGAGTCACCTAGACAGATTGGAGGAGTGGGTCATAAGAATTCTGATGAGGTTCAACAAGGACAAGTGCAGAGTCCTGCACTTAGGATGGAAGAATCCCATGCACCACTATAGGCTGGGGACTGACTGGCTAAGCAGCAGTTCTGCAGAAAAGGACCTGGGGATTACAGTGAATGAGAAGCTGGATATGAGTCAGCAGTGTGCCCTTGTTGCCAAGAAGACTAATGGCATATTGGGCTGCATTAGTAGAAGCGTTGCTAGCAGATGGAGGGAAGTGATTATTCTCCTCTATTCGACATTGGTGAGGCCTCATTTGGAGTACTGTGTCCAGTTTTGGGCCCCACACTACAAGAAGGATGTGGAAAAATTGGAAAGAGTCCAGCGGAGGGCAACAAAAATGATTAGGGGGCTGGAGCACATGACTTATGAGGACAGGCTGAGGGAACTGGGATTGTTTAGTCTGCAGAAGAGAAGAATGAGGGGGGATTTGACAGCTGCTTTCAACTACCTGAAAGGGGGTTCCAAAGAGGATGGATCTAGACTGTTCTCAGTGGTACTTGATGACAGAACAAGGAGCAATGGTCTCAAGTTGCAGTGGGAGAGGTTTAGATTGGATATTAGGAAAAACTTTTTCACTAGGAGGGTGGTGAAGCATTGGAATGGGTTACCTAGGGAGGTGGTGAAATCTCCTTCCTTAGAGCTTTTTAAATCCCGGCTTGACAAAGCCCTGGCTGGGATAATTTAGTTGGGGTTGGTCCTGCTTTGAGCAGGGTGTTGGACTAGATGACCTCCTGAGGTCTCTTCCAACCCTAATCTTCTATGATTCTATGACAGGTTTCAGAGTAGCAGCCGTGTTAGTCTGTATCCGCAAAAAGAACAGGAGGACTTGTTGCACACTAAAGACTAACAAATTTATTTGAGCATAAGCTTTCGTGGGTTACAGCCCACTTTTTCGGATGCATAGAATGGAACATATATTGAGGAGATATATATACACCTACAGAGAGCATGAAAAGGCCAATTAAGTAAGAGAAAAAAAACTTTTGAAGTGATAATCAACATAGCCCAGTACAGACAGTTTGATAAGAAGTGTGAGAATACTTACATGGGGAGATAGATTCAATGATGGAGTCAACATTGAATCTATCTCCCCATGTAAGTATTCTCACACTTCTTATCAAACTGTCTGTACTGGGCTATCTTGATGATCACTTCTAAAGTTTTTTTTCTCTTACCAACTCTGAGTAGGGTGACCAGACAGCAAGTGTGAAAAATCGGGACGGGGGTGGGGGGTAATAGGAGCCTTTATAAGAAAAAGACCCAAAAATCGGGACTGTCCCTATAAAATCAGGACATCTGGTCACCCTAACTCTGAGAGGCCAATTAAGTAAGACAACTCCCACCTTTTCATGCTCTCTGTATGTGTATATGTATCTCCTCAATATATGTTCCATTCTATGCATCCGAAGAAGTGGTCTGTAGCCCACGAAAGCTTATGCTCAAATAAATGTGTTAGTCTCTATGATTCTATGATTCACACTTTCATTCCAGTCTTCCCCATCCCTACCATACTATAGAAGAGTACCAGCTCTGTTGCAGTTAAGGTTTGCTACCTTTTTAAAGGTGGACTATTCTAAGTGCTCTACAAGCCACATGCTGAAGTGGAGTGTCTTGAAATTTGCCATGCCTCATTGGGGTGCTGGCTAGGGTTAGTGATCCAAATTTGGGGTCATTTGAGCAAGGGGTTCCTGAGGTGCAGCCCCTGCAAGAAAACAGCATTTTACAAAATCATCTCATTCTTAAAAATGTTGTTTTGTGTTTTGCACACACCTGGGGCTCTAGCTACGGCTTTGATCCTTCCCACATTGATCTCAGTCATTCAGGGTGTACTTCAGCTACTGCATGGTCCCCCACAGTTCCCTTGGAGAAGACATAGTGAAAAAGTTATTAAGGGTAAAGTTTGTCACTCTCGGTCGGTGTGAACCAAACGGAGTCAAATGCACATGTGCAGCAAGAGGGTTTCCAGGAACTCTGTTGTCATAGTAACTGGGCGACTCAAGGAGACATGCTGTAGCCATTCAACCCCAGCTGCAGCCATAGAAAATGCCCTCAAATTTTGTTTGTGCAGAGCTCAGGTTGCGCAGTGGTGGCTTGTGCCCTTCCAAAATGTGGAGAGTGAGTAAACTTAAAAACGTCTGAAAACCAGGAAATACAAAGTTAAGGTGTATGCCACCCTTGCAATGTAACCTTAACTCTGCCCCCTGGAGCTCGCAATAGCCACTGGGAATGGTTCAGTAAGAGGGATGCAAAACTTAAACTACCAAGGGAAGTGGTGGATTCTTGTCTCTCTTGATGTCTTCAAATCAAGACCAGATGCCTTTCTGGAAGATGCTTTAATCATAATAAGTTATTAGGCTCAATATGGGAGCACCTTGGTGAAATTCTTTGGCCTGTGATATACAGAAGGACTAAGAGAACATGCCGTGGTTTGTGGTGTTCTACAGATTTGAATTCTAACATTTGTTTGCATGCACTCCGGCTATGTTGGCCGTGTGAAGAGTAGCTGTGCTGAATGGTGGAGGGATTACTTGGAGTAGCTGGACACAGATGTGACTGTGACTGAGAGGTGCATGTGTACCTTGAAAGATCAAGTATGCCTCATTCTGTAGGTTGTGTATGTAGAGATCTACCAGGGTATCTTCTTGCCATGGGGATTGTCAGCAGCCTGGTGGCAGACATGACGGTGGTCTCCGGGACTTAGTGAGGGGTAGGCAAAGGCAATGCTTCAGAAGGAATCCCCAGGCCAAGGTGAAGAGGTGTGTCATGAATCATTTGTGGTAGAGCGCCCCCTTTGGGCAACATGGGAAGCGTGCACACGAGTCCAATGAATCTCTCATCCCTGCAGGTGTGGCAGGGTGTCTTTCTATCAGGCCGGTGCTTAATTCTCCAGCTGAGGCCTCTCAGCTTTCTCATCCCCTCTCAGGGTCCCAGCTGAAATCACAGAACAGCCCACAGTCAGCAAGCAGGGCTAAGCAAAAGTAAAGAAAAACCTGTAAGCAGCTCCCTCCAGGCTCTGGGCCTCTCTTACTTCAGAGGGGGCCATCTGAGTACCACTGTCCACTTCAGAGCCCCCCGGGGATTCCCGTGCACGTCTCAGTCCTTTCCCCCCCTTCAGCTCAGGGGTTCTGCACCCACCTTCTGCCAGGGCAGCGGGGGCTGCAGGCTGTCAGTCCTCTCTCCAGGGCTGGAGAAGCTCCACAATGTTACCCCCATCTCAGCGGCGTTCCCTCCTTTTAACTCCTCCTCCAGTCCTGGCATGATTTGCCGGTATGGCGGGGCAGGACCACTCCAGCCCAAATCAGCTCCTTAACCCCTTCCATGCTACTGCAGGGTTTATATGACCATGTCACAGGGTGGTGGCATTTAGCAAGGCTGGGGTGTTTGTGTGGAGTGGGCTTGGGGTTGAGTGTAGGTAGCTTCTGTGTGTGACACCTGACCTAAGCCCGAGCTCTGCCTTAGCGGAGAGAAGGTGTTAGACTTTGTCCTACAGTGCCCATGGTGCTGAATGCCCAAGTATTCTACAGCGTCTGGAAGTGGAGACTCCAGTATGTGCGTTACTGGAGTGCTGTGGCATTGCTCAAAGACGACTGAGCTAAGGTTGCATTGTGGAGGTGGAATGCATCTTAACTTCCTATTTCCTGGCTTTCAGAAGTTTACTTTTAACCACTCCACATTTTGGAAGGGCACGAGATACCACAGGGCAACCCGATCTCTGATTAACAAAGTTCTGGGGCATCCAATACCCTTCATAGCAACAACCATGATTTCTGAACTCGGTTGTTCAGAGAATGCACTCAAATACTGCAGCGTCGCTCCATAACCAGTGGCTAGGGGGTGCGAAAGGGTTGTCCTCTTTCTTTTAAAACCCAAGAGCAACCTTTGCATATTGTTCCCAGCCAGCAAACCCCACCCCACACTCTCCCCATAAAACCAAACCAAACCCTGAGACCCAAACCCCAAGATTTTGAGATCTGGAATCTGTGACTGTAAAGACTCGAGATTGGTTGTTTGCCACCCACTGCATCTTCCTTACCCAGGACAATCCACATTCTAGTGGTCACCCTGTTGTTACAGGGAAGGAAAAGTTTGGGCCTTCGACATCAGCTGTGTGTTCATATTCAGATTTCACCAGCTTCTCAACAGGTGTAAATCCCATAGCTCCACTGACTTCAGCAGAGCCATGCTGATTTGCACCAACTAAGGATCTGGCCCAGGGTGAACAATCCGGTGCCTCCATATAAAATATGCAGCTCTGCTGTGTTGCTTCTCGCGGTTTGTTTGGAAAGGCAGTGTGAGAACATGCCCCTTTTCAACGTTATTATTATCGATATTACGATAGCATCTAGCAGTCCCAACAAGGGCAGTCCTAGCTGTTCTGCTGGCCAGGGCAGGAAACATTTTTGGCATCCTTCTGGCCACTCAGTAGAGAGGGGGGGAAATAGCCCAAGTGGCACAGCAGTCCAAAGCTCCTCTGCTTGCCCACCCCTGCGTCCCCACCATGACTGGGACCCTGTTGTGCTAGGCACTGTGCACAGTGAGAGCCAGTCTCTGCCCCAACGACCTTACCATGTAAATAGGCAAAGGACAAGAGGGGAAACTGAGGCATGCAGCGCTGAACTGAATTGCCCAAAGTCACCCAGCAGATCTGTGCCAGGGCCACAACAGAACGAAAGTCTCCTGGCTCCGAGGTCAGTGCCCCACCTCTCATCCAGGTCAGTACAGTAGATAACAGAGTGAGGGTGTGACATTCCAGGGGTACAATCCAGACTAGTGGGGGGCTGTGTCACTGCTGCCCTGCAACCTTGGCTGCCTTACAATGCCTTGCTATGGTAGCTCCCAGCCTTCCAGCCTGCAGGTCACACCCTGAGTGTCTGTGTGTAACTGCAGCCTGACAGGTACACCCTCTCTCAGCAGCCTCGGTTATACTACACCCCCCAGACCCCCAGTCCTGGATCTCCCCCCAGAAATGTATGTCCTGTACTGCCCAGCCCTCTCCTGGACAGTACAAATATATTCAGTCCCTTATTCCTGTAAGGGAATAATATGCCACTTTACTATTTTAAATAGAGTATCCAGACACTCCAAATGAAACACACTGGATTAGGTAAAACAGGTTTATTAACTACGAAGAGAGAGATTTTGAGTACAAGTAATGAGGCAGACAAGTCAGAGATGGTTACAAGAAAAATAAAGATAAAATGCTTACCAGTATCTATTTAAGAAACTAACAGTTTTGAAGGAAACTTTCTCACCACATGTTTCCAGCAAGGTTACTATAGGTCAGGCCCCCTTCCCCAGAGTCCAAAGGCTGTGTCCTCTTGTCTTCTCAGGTGCAGAGAATGAGGTGAGCAGGGAGAGATTGGGGTGGGTGGGTGCCTGTCCCTCCTTTTTGTAGTTTCAGTCCCCCTCTTGAAACACATTTCCAGCTGAGCCCCAGGAGAAAAAGAGTCTGTGGAAGGATGTTCCCTGCTGTTTTTTTCACCTGTTTGAACTTCCTTTGTTTTCTCTCTTTGCTTGACAACTCTATTTACTGCTTAAATGCCAGTTAAGGCAGACACATTCCTTCCTTTGTTTAGAGAGACACAGTGGGTGAGTCATATCTTTTATTGGACTAACTTCTGTTTGTGAGGGAGACAAGCTTTTGAGCCACAGAGAGCTAGGGTGACCAGAAAGCAAGGGTGAACAATCAGGACGTTGGTGGATGGGTGGGCAGGTAATAGGTGCCTATATAAGATAAAGCTCCAAATATCGTGACTGTTCCTATAAAATCGGGACATCTGGTCACCGTACACAGAGCTCTTCTTCAGATCTGTAAAAGGAACTCCCAGCATCACAGCAAAATGTGAGGTGTAACAGACTGGTTAAGCTGGTCAGTGCATTATAGATGGTGAGACCTCAAGGGATGATGTTTTGTTTAATGCATTTGCTCAGGAAGTAGATGTCACTGTTAAGTTTTGCTTCCTTTTCTTCATGCTGTGGAGTTTCAGACCTGACTTCTGCCTCGGCAGGACTGTGGGGTTTGGAACATGTGTTAATAACATCACACCGGGGAATCTTATAACTTCACATACAAAGTCACCACACATATTTGACCAGGACAATACTGACCAGCAAATTCTGAGTTTCCAAATGATACTTTACAGGGCATATTTTGAACAAAGATTATTATGATAGTGTATAGGGTGTAGACACAGGGGTATGTTCTGTCACAGAGGGAAGATGCTAAGTTGTGCTGAGCAATCAAATTTAAAATGACTTCATTGGAGTTGACTGAATTCCATGTTTTAGTCTATATTTTGCTTGGAATTTCAAAATTTTTTTTTTTTTTTTTTTTTGCATGACTTGCAGAAAGACACAACTGTACGGGGAGATGTCAACAAACCAGGAAAGTGCCTGAAACCACTATGGCTATTGCTAAAAGCAGCCAAATCAGCAGGCTGTAAATTGGCCATGTCGCAGCCTCAGCTTACCCAAGGCAGGAGGGGAGGGGTTTTGGGTGCCACAGAAAGGGCAGCTTGACCCCACGTCCTTCCTGATAAAAATTATGTTGAAGTTGCTGACACATGCATCTTAGAAGAGCAGGATGTGCCCTCAGGAATGTGTCTAACAAGGTCTCACGGCTGCAAACTCTGGGAAAAACCAGGGCCGGCACTTCCATTTAGGCGACCTAGGCAGTCGCCTAGGGCGCCAGGATTTGCGGGGGCAGCATTTTGCCGCGATTGGCGGCAATTCGGCGGCGGGGGGGTTCTTCCGCGCTTCGGGTCTTTGGTGGCAATTCTGCGGCGGGTCCTTCACTCGCTCCGGGACCCGCTGCCGAAGTGCCCCGAAGACCGGGAGCGTGGAAGGACCCCCCCACCGCAGAATTGCCAGCGACGACCGGGAGCGCAGAAGGACCTCGCCTAGGGCGCCAAAAACCCTGGCGCCGCTCCTGGGAAAAACCCAAACCTGGTTAATCAATAATCAAGGAAGCCTTTTGCTTGCCCATTGGAACTGCTTGCTTAACAAGTTTTCTTTAAGGGACATGTCATTCTATTACTAATGTATAAATAAAGGGGAAAAGTTGGACTCTTCTGGACTCTCCCTCTGGATCCGTCTTGCAGTCCCCACCGGCAGACGGGCTGCCACTGTGCCACTTGAGAGCCACACTCCGCTTCGGTAATTATCGAGGGTTGGGGATGTTCTACTGACCTGTTGTGGACGTGTGTAAGTGCTTGAGACTAAGTCAAGTTTAGCTTTAAGTGAAAGCACTCTTCTGCTGTCCTGTGTGTGCCAGCCAGCTATCGGTCGGACAGCCGTGTCTCCCCTGATCTATTTCCTGACACCGCCTCGCACAGAGTAAAAGTTACCAAGAGCTTTGGGTTGAAAGAACCCCAGGTAACAATCAACAACTGAGGATTACAGAAAGTCTTTCACCCTGATCGATCCTTTGCTATGCAGATGGCAGCACTGAATGCAGCCACCTCTGGGGTGGAGGGTCAGCAGGTGTTATTAGTTAGGGTTACCAGATTTAAAAAATAAAAAGGGGGACATTCCAGGGGGCCCTGGCCCCGCCCCTTTCCCACCCCACCCTGCCCCAACTCCGCCCATTCCTGCCCTAACTCCCCCATTCCCCGCCCCTTCCTCAAAGTCCCCGTCCTAATTCCGCCCCCTCCCCTGAGCGCCCCGCCTTCCCCCTCCTCCCTCCCAGCCACGTGAAAAGGGCTGCCCGAGCGCTACCGGCTTCACGGTTTGCCGGGCAGCCCCCAGACCCTGCGCCCTTGGCCGGCGCTTCCCCAGCACAGCTGGAGCCCGGGAGGGGAAGCGCCCAGCCGGGAGCGCAGGGTCTGGAGGCTGCCCGGAAAACCGTGAAGCTGATGGCGCTCGGGCTTCGGGCAGCCCCCATGCCTCCAGACCCTGTGCCCCCAGCCGGGCACTTCCCCTCCCGGGCTCCGGCCTCGGCTGTGCTCCCTGAACTCCTGGGCTCTATAAGCACCAAGCTGCCCGAGCGCTACCGGCTTTGGGCAGCCCCCGTGCCTCTGGACCCTGTGCCCTCGGAGCCCGGGAGGGGAAGTGCCTGGCTGGCGGTGCAGGGTCCAGAGGCACGGGGGCTGCCCGAAGCCGGTAGCGCTCGGGCAGCTTGGCTCTAAACAGAGCAGAAGAGTCAAGGTAGGGAGCACAGCAGCCGCGGGAGGGGAAGTGCCCGGCCGGCGGTATTTTTCACGGGCATGTTCAGCTTTTTGGCAATTCCCCCCGGACGGGGGTTTGATTACCAAAAAACCGGACATGTCCGGAAAAAACTGGATGTATGGTAACCCTATTATTATTCACATTTAGTGCTTAAAGGCCACAATCTGGGCTGGGTCCCATAGTACAGGCACTGTACAAACATAGAGAAAAGGAGAGGCCCTGCCCCAAAGAGCTCACAGTCTAACAAACAAGGTACTGTACTGTTAGGTGGATGAGGCAAAAATGGGGTTCAGTGGTATGCTGGGAAAAACAGGTGACAAAAACAACAGGATGTGTGCAATTCTTTGGTGAATAACGGGCACACAGCATATTGTACAATGGTACTATAGGGTGGGGAAGTGAAACAAGGATGTAGTTTTGGCCAGTTACACCAGGACAAACCGTTTCTCATACCAGAAGTGCCTTGGCTTCTTTAATGTCAAACAACACAGCCTTAACCTTGGGCTCTTCTGAAAGCATCACCTAGTGCCAGGTGTTTCTGGCTCTCGGTCCTATGCTTAGACCGCTACCCCATCCTTCTCTTGACTGTAGACTGGGTCTCTCAAAGGAAGTGGTGGAAGCCATATTGCTTGAGTCACAAATCTACAGGACAAAGCAATGGAAATAATCCCCCATTGGTCCTTACACCCATTTTACACATGTGGAAATGGAGGCGCTGAGAAGTCGTGCCATAGATCACGCAGTAAAACGATGGCAGAGCCGGGACTGGAACTCACATCTCCTGATGTTCTGCCCGTTCCACCAAAAGAACAATCGGTGAGTTGTGACCAGCACCGTGGAAAACCCTGGACTTCTTTAGAAGAAACAAGGGAAGAAAGTATCTCATGGTGAGCCATGAAACGCCTCCCTCCCTTCCTGTATTAGGTGCAATTTAGAAACAGTCTATTAATAACTCTAGAGAAGGGTCACCCCTTTTAAATGATCATTACATCATCCTGCGAGTAAGACTCAGTGGTTAAATGGGTAAATCACAAAAGACTAAGTAACCTTTGGAAGTGCCACCATTTCAGCTAGCAAACCAGCTCCCCCATTCTGATTCCCTCCATATCAGCTAAATCACACCTTGGAGCCTTTCTGCCAAACACACTCGGCTCTTTTACATCCAAATCCTGCAGCCTATGGGCGCTTTGCCAGCTATGCGTTTGGTTCAAAGGCGATGCAATTGCCTCCTGCACCTTGATAGGCTTGAGACAGTCATTGCACGAGCAGAGCCAGGACACATGGTCCAAGGTAAGGAAAATAAAGGCAAATGAGCACATTTAACCCTTGGGAGCCGTGTCATTGTTTTGTAATGGATTTATTTTAATTGGCATAAATCCCTGTGTGGTACATTCCAATCAGTTTAGAAATGATTTCTAGCAATTTACCTTAATTTGGTAAGGAATTGCCTTACGCTAGATCGAGGTAAATCAGTTGTGAACCGATTTAAGTGTGTCCACACAGGGGTTTGCTGCAGTTTAATTTTAAACCCGATTTTAGTTAAACCTGTGCACGTTTTGTGTGCAGACAAGGCGTTAAGAAGGATTGTGTTCAAGTCTAGTGCATGGTTTCAAATTCAAACTTGAAAACATGACCTGACTGTAGCCAGGGCAGTGACGTCTGCCTGAGCCTGCAGCCAGCCTGAACCGACAGCTCGGAGAAATGAATTGCCCCGCGTATCACAGTGGGGTGTTCAGAGATTCAAAGCGGATAAAGCCAGAAGGGACCGTCTAGTTTGATCTCCTGCATAACACAGGCCAGCACGTCTATTCGAAACACATCCACTCTCTATGTAAAGAGTCCAAGTGCTGGGGAATCCCCCACCTCCCGAAGTCCGCCGCTGCAGGGATTAATTCATTACCCACCCTGTGAAAAATGTGCACGCTATTTCTAGTCTGCATTTGTCTCCTGTCAGCTTCCAGCCTTTGGAATGGCTGTTAACGACATCTGGAAATGAGGGGTGAAGGCCCTGCGACCCCCACACCCCACCCCCAACAGAGGATTCTGTGGGTATGTCCACACTGCCAAAAAAGACAGTGAGTCTCAGAGCCCGGGTCAACTGACTCTGA
>NW_027053306.1:0-39689 GCF_011386835.1 Chrysemys picta bellii
ATCATAGGCTAAGTACCTACACTGGAAGAAGATTTCCGATGGTAAAGAACTCTTTAATCTAGCAGACTAAAGCATAACAAGATCCAATGGCTTGAAAATGAAACAAACAAACAAAATGTATGCCTAGTTTTTAACATGAATTCAACAGAGTACATAATTACAATTGTAACAACTTAACTAGAGATGTGATGGATTCTCGATCAATTGATATTTTAAAAATTAAAACTGAAAGTCTCTCTAAAAGGTACGCTCTTGCTCAACCAGAAGTTATTGGCTTGATTCAGAAATTGCTAGAATTCTATGGCTTGAGTTATTCTGGTCAGACAAGGCGATCATAGGGCAGAAAGGACTATTATAAATCCCAGCAGAGTGCCAACGATCTCCCTGTGACGTTGTGCAGTCTATGTGGTTTTATAAAAACATGATAATAAGTGAATATAATGTAACTAGGATAGCTTTAGAAAAATATGGTAAAAAGTGAATATAATGTAACTGATATGCTTCATGCAAAAGGTCTCTTGTAAGGTATCATTACAAAGCTTATAATCTACTGAGTGTGATCATCCGATTTGTATAAATGTACCACTCTTGTATCTAAAACTAGAAATATAAAATATAACTCTGAGGGCCTATTGTAACGATGTAAAGTGTGGGCCATTAATGATGGTTTGGAATCTTGATGACTCCCATTGTCTGCAGATGGCTGTCTTTACCTGTGAGTCTTCCTGTATATGTGTGTGCTGGCAAGTGGGTCATGAAGTCTTGCAGTGACATGTGCAGATACATGAACACCATGGTTCCATAGAAGATGACAACAGCCATCAGGTGGGAAGCACAGATTGGAGAATGTTTTGCGTTTCCCATCAGCAAAGTGGATCCGCAGGATGGTGGAGACAATGAAAATATAGGAAACAAAATTTTCCACAGAAGTGAATAAGCCCAGAAACATAGTGGAAATAGTTACCACTGTCTCACTGATGTGGGTGTTGGAGCAGGAGAGAGCTAAGGGTGGAGAGATGTCACAGAAGAAATGATTGATGATGTTGAAACCATAGAAAGACAATCTAAAGGTGGAAATTATTTGTGTCATTGCATTCACAAAACCACTGAGATCTGAGCCAGCTGCTAGCTGGGCACAGGCTCTTGGGGACATGAGGCCCATATAGAGCAGCAGGTTACAGATGGCCACATAATGGTCATATGCCATCACAGCCAGCAGGAGGCACTCTGGACTTGCAGAGTCCAGAAAAAGAAAAACATCTGTATTGCATAGCCAGTGTACGAAATGATTTTCTTCTCTGCTAAGACATTCATCAGCATTTTAGGAATGACAGCTGAGGAATAAACAAGGTCTAGAAAAGACAAGTGTTTGAGGAAAAAGTACATGGCGGTGTGAAGTCAAAAGTCAATCCTAATTAACACCATCATCCCAAGATTCCCAACCAAGATGATGAGATACATTGCTAAAATCACCCTGTAGCAGAGTGTGGCGTGGCCCCCTTGGCTTCTGTCTCTGCTAGGTTAACAAAGTCACTCTGAGACCTAAAGTTTAGTAACCACTGGTGCACTTTATTCTCAGGCTTTTTCCCACCACCATTTCACCATGTGCAAGTAACCATTCACCGTCAGCTGTCCCCTCCCTGCCTGCAACCTCCCTGCTTCCATTCCCTGCCTTTTTCCTTTTCTCCTGCTCTTCCCTGGCTTCCTTCCCCTGAAGCTTTTATGCAGCCCCAGGGTAATTAGGTAGCAGCTGTCTCCACCGCCCCAATTGGGACCAGGTTACCTCCACCCTGCTCTAATTTGTTCCCCTAACGAGGAGCGGGCATGACAGAGGGCTGAATTTGCAACCCTTTGCCCAGCATCCTGACACCCGCCCCAAAGCACATTGCCTTCATGTGTGGACTGTTTGTTAACCCTGAAAGGATGAACTCAGTCACCGTGGTGTGACTTTCCTTGTCCATTTCTGTAGCACACATGCATGACCTGCTGATATAAGATGGAATCTGTTGAATAGAACTGAACTGAAAGTCAAATTTGTGAGAAACACCCAATTTATTTCCTTGGCTTATCACATTTTGTCAGAAGAATACCCTTTGCAACCACTGCTTCCAGTCCTCCCCGCTCTTTGGATACCTCAATATTCTGTTCCCTATCAATGCTCCTCCCCTGCCTCCCGTTGGTCCCACCTTTTCCATATCCCAAGAGTCTTGCTCTATGACATCCCATTGCTATCCCTGCCATTGCCACTAGTCCTTGCTCACTTTCTTGGAGCACCTGCTCCCAAAACCACCTCTATCTTTTCAGTCACTGCCTCCAGTCCTGATTACCAAGGGGACAGCAGTGGCTTCAGTCACTTTGAGAATAATGATATAAAAAAGGTACTCTTCTCAAAATGGCTACCAGTTGATGGCAGCTGTGGCTTCCATTTCATTGATAATAATGTGAGATGGCAGCCATTTTGAAATTCCCTGTAGTAGAACATCATTTCATTGAGCCTCTGCTGAAGGAGAAACTTTCAGTTATGAAGAATAATACAAAAAATACTCTTAAATGTAGCTTGTGCAGAGGACTTCAGTGAGTTTTATCTATATGGGAATTTTGAAGTGTCTGTGTCATTCTGTTACTGAAATCATTAGCAGCAAAAAACAAACAAATCAAAATAAAGACTAGACACATGATACATTTCTTAAAGGATCTATTTCTAATTAATTTTAATTCCTAGACTAATTAACAGATTTACTTGTAAATTCTCCAAAAATTCATGTTTTGCCCAAAAAGAGTAAGTGCTGTAATTGTGGGGACGTTCTGTACTTTTCATACAAACAAGAATTCCTGATTTTAAGAGGAAAAACTCAACTCATCCTTAAATATGGAGTCACTATCAATGCCTCCATTATTAAGGATGAGCGAGCAGATCAATTAAAAAATCATGTAATGAGCCTGTTATGTCATTAGTAGATGCTCCCTCACTCTCCACTCCCTCCTTCTTAAGGACATAGAAGAAAAGGAATGGGTCACAAGTTATTCTGAGAGGAGCAGGGACCAGATCAACATCTAGCAGTGTGATTCATTGTCACCATGTAATGGTAGTACCCAATGAGAGCACAATGGATCAGGGGCAGGGAGAGAGACTGAGGTATGTGGGGATGAGGGGGCAGAATTAATGAATTAGGGCTTGGGGAGTCTTAGAGGGCTTTCCCTCAACCCTGGTTCTTGTCATGCAGACAGCAAGCAGAAAAAGACCAGAAGTCCGAAGCACAGACAATGCAATGTTTATTGGGGTTAATTTCCAAGCAAGCATATTTTGAAGCCCTTCACACCAGTCAGGCTTATCTCTATACGCCAATAGAGTCTGTTCCCCAGGGTTCCGTTCCCAGCTCTAACACTGCAGAGCGTTTACCCTGCATCCCCCTTCCCAGCTCTGACGCCACAAAGCCTTGCCTGTGTCCCTGTTCCTCATTCCCTATTCCCTGTTCCTGTCTCCCCCCCACCTTAGCAAATTATGATTCCAATTTCCCTTCCACTTCCTGTTTGACCCCAGTTTATATAGTAATATTCTCAGCTATACCTTAACCAATCATTTTACTGAAATTTAACTAACCAATCCTAACATATTGCAACAATTCTCTAACCAGTTATATCCCACTACCCTAATTAACTTACACCTAGCAAAATTAATTATAAAGCAGACAGAAACAATTAGAGAACCAGACAGATTAACAATAGAAAAGTGGGGGCCACAAAGATAAAACATACAGAAATGAGGGTTTCACAACCATTGATAAGTGATTTCTTGCTAGACAGGATACTATCAAACTAAGTAGGGTTACCATTCGTCCGGATTCCCCCGGACATGTCCGGCTTTTTTCAGTTAAAAATAGCGTCCGGGGGGAATTTGTCAATGTCCGGATTTCCCCCCGTGCAGAGCACGCACGGCTTACAGGGCAGCCAGCCGGATCGTGCCACTCGCACGGGGCTCCGGCAGCCAGAGCCCCTCCTCCACTACCCCCTCCTCTCTCCTGCAACTTGACACCACTCCCCTCCTCTCTCTCCCCCTCCCTCCCTGCATTGGCAGATCACGGCCTCCAGCAGTCTGGAGCTCCGACCCTGCTCCCCTCCCCCGCTGTCGAGCGTGCCGCTCTGCAGCACAATAAGGGGGCCAGGGGGTCAGAGAAGCAGCAGGGAGGTTCTGGGGGGGTAGTCAAGAGACAGGGAGCAGGGGGAGGGTTGGATGGGTCAGGAGTTCGGGGGGTGCTGTCTGGGGGTTGGGGGTGTAAGGTTTTGGGCAGAGTACAGGTGGGGGGGGTCTCAGGAGGGGGCAGTCAGGGGACAAGGAGCGGGGGGGGTGTTTGGGAGTTCTGGGGGGGCTGTCAGGTGGCAGGGGTGGGGAGAGGGATCGGAGCAGTCAGGGGACAGGGAGCAGAGGGGTTTAGATGGGTCAGGAGTTCTGGGGGGGGCTGTCAGGGGGTGGGGGTGTGGATAAGGGTTGGGGCAGTCAGGGGACAGGTAGGGTGGTAGGGTCCTAGGGGGCCAGTTAGGATGTGGGGAAGGTCTCAGGAGGGGGCAGTCAGGGGACAAGGAGCAGGGAGGCTTAGGTAGGGGGTGGAGTCCTGGGGGGCAGTTAGGGGCAGGGGTCCCAGGAGGGGGCAGTCAGGGGACAAGGCGTGGGGGGGAGGGTTGGGGGTTCTGAGGGGGCAGGAAGTGGGAGGGAGTGGAAGGGGCAGGGGCGGGGCTAGGGCAGGACGGGGGCGGGGCTAGGGCGGGGCTCCTCCCGTCCTCTTTTTTTATTGTTGAAATATGGTAACCCTAAAACTAAGTTTTCTTTAACCATCTTAAGATCTTTTTCTTTATCTGCTGGTGATGGGCACTATCAGGACAGAATCGTCTTCCTAACAGCTCAATATCACCCTATTTCAGTGTGACTGGTTTGGGATGTGAGGATGTGACTGTCCACTTCCCAGCTTATGGCTTCCCCTGTTGCTTAGCCAAAGGCCTTAGCCTAAGAACAAGGCCTCAGACTACCTAGCGAGAGAAGGCCCATACACAGGCAGACTGTGATTTTGATTCTTTGTTTTTATACCCCTGTAACTAGCTAAGTGATAAAAATACACCTAAGTTCTTAAAGTATAGGCTTTTACAGGCAGGCCTGAATATCTATATCCTAACAGGGAGAAAGCTGGAAGCACCATACCATCCAGCACCTAGAGAGAGCCCTCGGAGGAAAGGCCATTATCACCTCTCTAGATTTGGGAGAGTTACTAACACTGTAATTGTTGCAGACACACACACTGAGGGTGAACTGTGAGTTCAAAAATACAGCCCTCCTTTTGTATCCCCATTACAGGAGGAATTGTATGGCTGTAAATCAAATACTCCAGAGAGCAGGAAGTTATTTACTTAGAACACTGAAATAGGAATAGATTGCTTTACTCATATATCAAGTCACAGAGCTTGGGCTCCAGCCCAAACCCAAATGTCTACACTGCAATTTTATAGCCCCACCGCCTGAGCCCCATGAGTCCAAGTCAGTTGACACAGGCCATACATGGGTGTTTAACTGCAGTGTAGACATCTTCAAAGCTCATTCTCTTTTGTGCCCTGAGGTCCCTTATAGAAATAAATGTCTGTTCACTCCCTGCACCAGCAACCCCCTAACTCTTGTCATCTATAAAGTTCCTCTGGAGGCTTGTCTACAGAAGGAAACTCAGGATAGTTAATCAGAATTATCTAAAAATGTGAATTTAAAGTGGATGAGTTAAACCAAATGATACCCCTAAGTAGATGCTCTTATTCAGAATTAAAGTGTCCTTCATTCAATTTAACTTCTATCACTTTGGAAGTGAATTAAACTAAACCAAATAAGGTCACTTTGATTATGAATAACAGCCTCCACATAGGGGTTTAATGCAGATCAACCAATCCACTTTAAAATTTAATTAAGAGTAACTTTCTTGAGCACTGGTCTACACTTAAAATTTAGATCGACTTAGTTACGTTGGCTCAGGGGGTGAGAAAAATTCACACCCCTGAGCACCAAAGTTAAACTGACCTAACTTCCAGTGTAGATGCGGCTAGCTTGACAGAATTCTTCCACTGACCTTGCTATTGCCTCTTGGAGAGGTGGATTACATAGATTGATGGAAAAACCCCTCCATCGATGTAGGAAGCATCTACACCATGAGGCTACAGTGGCATAGCTTCAGTGCTTCAGCTGTGCCGCTGTATCACCCATATTGTCAACATGCCCTGCATGTATATTTCTCATTCAGGCTCATTGGGAACTCAATATCCCAGAGTGTGAGGCTGAAATCCACTGCCCAGTATGCAAGAGTGACTAATTCACCTCTGTCTCACCTGTACCAGCAGGTGTGTGCGTGTCAGAGAGAAAAACACTGACATCCGAGAGAGAGAGTTTCATTATGACCTAGCTGAGCCCAATGTCCCTGCTTCCTACTGAGATAAGCCTGCATTGCTGGGGTGTGTTAAATGATTCCAAAGGCTGCAATGATACAGACAGAGGGGTTCCAAGAATCCTGTGCTTCATTTCTATTTTCATCTGCCTGTTCATGCTGATGGGGAACAGGATCATCCTCTGGTTCTTCGGCTGCTGCTTTAAGAGAAACCCCTTCACTATCTGCACCCTCAGCACGGCTGTCATTGACTCCACCTACCTCATTTCCTGGTCTGCCCATGACTTATTTGTTGTTATTTTCTCCTTTCCCCTAGATCAGTGGTTTTCAGCTTGTGGTCTTTGAATCCCTGGGGGTCCGCAGACTATGTCTAAGGGAGCCATGAAAAGTTGTCATTACCATAGAACAGTGGTTTTCAACCTGTGTTCTGTGGACCCAGACTATGTCTAAGATTTCCAATGGGGTCCGCACTGCCATTTGAAATTTTTTCAGAGTCCACAAATGAAAAAAATTTTGAGAACCACTGTCCT
The DNA here is from genome assembly GCF_011386835.1 of Chrysemys picta bellii. Lineage (NCBI taxonomy): Eukaryota > Metazoa > Chordata > Testudines > Emydidae > Chrysemys > Chrysemys picta. The sequence goes on from NW_027053306.1 coordinate 6,941, forward strand.
GGATTTTCATGTCACGTTCATTGCCATGGTTGTTGTTGACATGATGTTTAATTTTTTGGGACTCTATATGTAAAAAAATTACAAAGGATGAATTACAAATGATGAATATAAACAAATAACACAAGTCTGTAGGGACAAAATTAGAAAGGCCAAGGCACAAAACAAGATCAAACTAGCTAGGGACATAAAGGGTAACAAGAAAACAGTCTACAAATACATTAGAAACAAAAGGAAGATCAAGGACAGAGTAGGCCCGTAACTCAGTGAGGGGGGGAAAGACAATAACAGAAAATGTGGAAATGGGAGAGGTGCTTAATGACTTCTTTGTTTCGGTTTTCACCAAGAAGGTTGGTGGCAATTGGATAACATAGTGAATGCCAGCGTAAATGAGGTAGGATCAGAGTCTAAAATAGAGAAAGAACAGGTAAAAATTACTTAGACAAGTTAGATGTCTTCAAATCACCAGGGCCTGATGAAATGCATCCTAGAATACTCAAGGAGCTAACTGAGGAGATATCTGAGTCATTAGCGATCATCTTTGAAAAATCATGGAAGACAGGAGACATTCCAGAAGACTGGAAAAGGGCAAATACAGTGCCCATCTGTAAAAAGGGAAATAAGGACAACCCGGGGAATTACAGACCAGTCAGCTTAACTTCTGTACCCGGAAAGATAATTGAGCAAATAATTAAGAAATCAATTTGCAAACACCTAGAAGATAATGAGGTGATAAGTTAGCATGGATTTGTCGAGAACAAATTGTGTCAAACCAACTTGATAGCTTTCTTTGACAGGATAACAAGCCTTGAGGATGGGGGGAAGCGGTAGATGTGGTATATCTTGACTTTAGTAAGGCTTTTGATACTGTCTCACATGATCTTATCATAAACAAACTAGGGAAATACAACCTAGATGGAGCTACTATAAGTTGGGTGCATAACTGTTGGAAAATCATTCCCAGAGAGTAGTTCAGTGGTTCCCAGTCATGCTGGAAGGGCATAATGAGTGGGGTCCCACAGGGATCGGTTCTGGGTCCAGTTCTGTTCAATATCTTCGTCAATGATTTAGATAATAGCATAGAGAGCACACTTACAAAGTTTGTGGATGATACCAAGCTGGGAAGGGTTGCCAGTGCTTTGGAGGATAGGTTTAAAATTCAAAATGATCTGGGCAAACTGGAAAAAAGGTCTGAAGTAAATAGGATGAAATTCAATAAAGACAAATGCAAAGTACTCCAGTTAGGAAGGAACAATCAGTTGCACACATACAAAATGGGAAATGACTGCCTAGGAAGGAGTACTGTGGAAAAGGATATGGGGGTCATAGTGGATCACAACTACATATGAGTCAACAGTGTAACGCTGTTGCAAAAAAAGCAAACATAATTCTGAGATGTATTAGCAGGAGTATTGTAAGCAAGACACAAGAAGTAATTCTTCCTCTCTACTCCGTGCTGATTAGGCCTCAACTGGAGTATTGTGTAGGGTTACCATTCGTCCGGATTCCCCCGGACATGTCCGGCTTTTTTCAGTTAAAAATAGCATCCGGGGGGAATTTGTCAATGTCCGGATTTCCCCCCGTGCAGAGCACGCACGGCTTACAGGGCAGCCAGCCGGATCGTGCCACTCGCACGGGGCTCTGGCAGCCAGAGCCCCTCCTCCACTACCCCCTCCTCTCTCCTGCAACTTGACACCACTCCCCTCCTCTCTCTCCCCCTCCCTCCCTGCATTGGCAGATCACGGCCTCCAGCAGTCTGGAGCTCCGACCCTGCTCCCCTCCCCCGCTGTCGAGCGCGCCGCTCTGCAGCACAATAAGGGGGCCAGGGGGTCAGAGAAGCGGCAGGGAGGTTCTGGGGGGGTAGTCAAGAGACAGGGAGCAGGGGGAGGGTTGGATGGGTCAGGAGTTCGGGGGGTGCTGTCTGGGGGTTGGGGGTGTAAGGTTTTGGGCAGAGTACAGGTGGGGGGGTCTCAGGAGGGGGCAGTCAGGGGACAAGGAGCGGGGGGGGTGTTTGGGAGTTCTGGGGGGGGCTGTCAGGTGGCAGGGGTGGGGAGAGGGATCGGAGCAGTCAGGGGACAGGGAGCAGAGGGGTTTAGATGGGTCAGGAGTTCTGGGGGGGGCTGTCAGGGGGTGGGGGTGTGGATAAGGGTTGGGGCAGTCAGGGGACAAGTAGGGTGGTAGGGTCCTAGGGGGCCAGTTAGGATGTGGGGAAGGTCTCAGGAGGGGGCAGTCAGGGGACAAGGAGCAGGGAGGCTTAGGTAGGGGGTGGAGTCCTGGGGGGCAGTTAGGGGCAGGGGTCCCAGGAGGGGGCAGTCAGGGGACAAGGCATGGGGGGGAGGGTTGGGGGTTCTGAGGGGGCAGGAAGTGGGAGGGAGTGGAAGGGGCAGGGGCGGGGCTAGGGCAGGACGGGGGCGGGGCTAGGGCGGGGCTCCTCCCGTCCTCTTTTTTGATTGTTGAAATATGGTAACCCTAGTATTGTGTCCAGTTCTGGGTACCACATTTCAGGAAAGATTTGGACAAATTGGAGAAAGTCCAGAGAAGAGCAACAAAAATAATTAAAGATCTAGAAAACATGATCTATGAGGGAAGATTGAAAAAATTGGGTTTGTTTAGTCTGGAGAAGAGAAGACTGAGAGGGGACATGATAACAGTTTTCAAGTACCGTATTTTCCGGCGTATAAGACGACTGGGCGTATAAGACGACCCCCAACTTTTCCAGTTAAAATATAGAGTTTGGGATTTACTCGCCGTATAAGACTACCCCTCTTCCAACGCACACCAAAAAAAATTAAAAAAACATCAGATTTGATTTCAATATGGTAATTTTAATTCAAATGCTTATGACATGCAGGTACTTAGCAGGAAAACTGTCACTTATAAACATAAGGCTGTTTGTCATCAAACATGTAAACATAAAACAGTGCAAGTGGATTAAACTTTTCCTAATTCACTCTAAAGCTGAAAGGAAGGATAAGACAATAAACCCATGGGAGCTGCCATGCTGTTTGTTTTCTAAGCTGTCAACCAAACTGGAACTGATGATGATAGGAGAAAGATAACAAACAAGAGAGAGAGAGCAAGTGCCGGGCAAGTCCCTGGCGAGTTAGCAACGCCCATCATAACTGCAAGCTACGGTATTTTTACAGGTTTTGCTGGCGTGACAGTTTCCCTTTAAAAGCCTTCAAAATCCTCCTGTTCGTCATCTGATATCATAAGTACATCAATGACATCTTGTGATACATTTGTAAGGCAGTCATTGTATGGATCGAATTCCGTATCAGATGGTGTGGTCTCAGCTTCGGCTTCCTCTTCATCTTGCCACAAGTAGTCGTCCTCCATACCACCTAATGAATTTGATATGCCACACTTCTTGAAAGACTTGATTACTGTTTCTGCATCAATATCATTCCAGGCTTTTATGACAAACTTGCACAAAACATCCAACTGTGGAGCACGCATGTTTCCTCCTTTTGTGAATGACTTTTCGCCGCTAACCATCCATTCATTCCACTGTTCTTGAATGCGATCTTTAAATGGCTTGTTTAGGCACACATCCAGTGGCTGTACCAACGATGTCAATCCTGCAGGAATAACTGCCGCATCTGTGTTTAGTCTTGCAAGCATTTGCTTGGTGCTGGGAGTTAAATGAGCCCTGAACATATCCCACACCAGTAGACTACATTTTTGAATAAGTCCACCTGGTCGCCTGCTCCATACATTATCAAGCCATAGCTTTACCCCTTCTTCATCCATCCAGCCTTTTTCATTCACATGTACAAAACAACCAACAGGGAACTTGAATTTCAGCATTGTTTTTCTTTTAAAAATAATCATTGGTCTCAGTTTGGCGCCATCAGCTGTGCATCCTAGTACCACTGTAAAACTGGACTTCTCATGTCCTGTTGTTTTAATTAAAATTGTTTTTTCACCTTTTTGATGGACAGTTTTATTTCCAACCATATCAAAATTCATTGGAGTTTCATCCATATTTCCAATACTACTTAATGCATAGCCATGTTTAGTGCGCTGTTGTATTACATATCAATGGAAACTATTTACTTTGCTATCAAGATCTGCAGGTAATTTTGGGGCAATTTTCATCTTTTGCCTCAGTACCATATTATGCCTTCCCATGAATCTAGTACACCAGGATACAGTGGCCTTAAATCTGTTGCTGTGATCTGGGTTAGATTTGGCCCACTGAAGTGCAAACAAATGTATTTTATTTCGTGTCACTACATAACCGTTTTGGCGATGCTCATGCACCATGTCTGCTACATGTTTTTTGAGTTCTGGCCAATGTGGAGTGCCTCTTCTTAATGCACACTTACCCCTTGGCATACTCTTTAATGCTTTTTCATTTGCTTTCCAGTCCCGAACCATCTTTTCTGTTACTCCATATTGTCTTGCAGCAGCGCAGTTATTATGTTCCATGGCAAAGTTTACAACTTTAAGTTTGAAACTGGCTTCATATTTCTTTCTTCTTGCTGGTGGAGCCATGATGGGGTTTTGACTGTTGGACATTTGTATACTGTACTGTATGTACTGGTGCTATACTGTATGAACAGGTACAGATACTGGTGCTGTACTGTATGTGGTACCCAGTATACAACAACCAGCCAATCACGGCAAGCGATGTACCTTACCGGCGATTGGCTGGTTGTTGTATACAAAGCCTGCTTGGATTGGTCAGCTCTCCCTGCCTGTCCAGCCTTCCCTGTCTCCAAGACTATCAGAGCGGTAGCGCAAACATGCCTCTTTCACCCGTCTGGCCCGCCCTTGTATCCTATTACCTCCTTCTCTGCCTCTCAGATCTCGCACATGCGCGCCTGCGCCGCTTCACTGCAGTCCTCAGGAGCGAGATCTGAGAGGCAGAGAAGGAGGTACGGTAATAGGATACAAGGGCGAGCCAGACGGGTGAAAGAGGCGTGTTTTTCTGGGCACAGCGCCGCTCTCTCTCTTTTTTCCATACCCCGGGCGTCCCGGACGCCTGCAGCTTGCTCCGCCCTTCACTTACACCTTCCCGGTGAGGCGCCCCCTCACCTCGTCATCGGGCGGGGATGCAGCCGCGGCCGTTTTTGAGCTCCCCCCACCATATGCGGCGACCGCAGATTCTCCAGTCCGGCTCGGAAGTTTCAGCACCCGCCCTATAAGACGACACCCGGCGTATAAGACGACCCCCGACTTTTGAGAAGATTTTCCTGGGTTAAAAAGTAGTCTTATACGCCAGAAAATACAGTACATAACAGATTGTTACAAGGAGACGGGAGAAAAATTGTTCTTCTTAACCTCTGAGGATAGGACAAAAATCAATGGGCTTAAATTGCAGCAAGAGTGGTTTAGGTTGGACATTAGGAAAAGCTTCCTGTCAGAGTGGTTAAGCACTAGAATAAATTGCCTAGGGAGGTTGTGAAATCTCCATCATTGGGGATTTTTAAGAGCAGGTTGGACAAACACCTGTCAGGGATGGGCTAGATAATACTTAGTCCTGCCTTGAGTGACTGGACTATATGATCTCTCGAGGTCCCTTCCAGTCCTATGATTCTATTCTATGTACACCACCAGCTGGTATCTCCTGATGTCCACCTGCACTGAGAGGTGTCTGTCTGTCCTCTGGTGCCAATGTCACCACTCAAAGCACCTGTCTGCCATTGTCTGTGCCCTGCTGTGGGTACTTTCCTGCTTCTCAGACTGGAGCTGTGCTTCTGCCACTCTGAAACAGTGTGTCATCCAATGACAATGCTCAGCTGCGTCTTGAATCTCTGGGTTCGCACCCCACTCATGTTTCTGTCTGGTCTGACCCTATTCACCAAGGTCTAGTGTAGCTCCCAATGACATCACCCTGCAAAGCTTTCTCTAGTTATCCTGCTCACTGTCCTCTTCTTCCTCATCTTCTACCTTCCCATGAAGATCACACCATTGCTCATGATGCCATGCCAAACAAATGGGTTCTGATTTTCACATGGCTAATTTGATGGCCTGCCTAAATATCAGCATCAACCCCATCATCTACTTCCTAGTGAGCAGCCACAGGAGGTGGTGATGCAGGGAGTCCATTAAAGTTGTGCTCCAGAGGGTCTTTGTAGATGAGGTAGAGCCAACAGAGAAGGGGGATTCTGTGGACAAGGTTGTCTGTAACCCCATGGTGCTCAGCCTAGGAAATCCACCCAGATAAAGGGAGGGGAGGGTCTTTGCAGTCACTCATGCAGGAAATGTGCTCATTGAAAGCTACTGCAATTTAGCAGAAGATAAGCATGTTTTTCAGCTCAAACAGATTTTCACTGTTTAGTATTTACTGGAGTGGGAATCGGGAGACTTCACTTCCAACCCTGGTTCTACAACTTACCTATTCTGTGGCCTTGGACAAGGCCCTGACCCTCTCTCTGTCTCTGTTTCCCCTCACACTCTTTTTCTATTTAGATTGTAAACTCTTCGGGAAAGAGACTTTTTGTTCTTTGTTTGTACAGTACCTAGCACATTGGGTCCTGGTCCATGACTGGGGCTCCTACGTAAACTCTTTGGGGCAGAAGCCATCAGTTGCTATGTGTTTGTACAGCACCTAGTACAGTGAAGACCTGATCTTGGCTGGAGCCTCTAGATGCTACTTGTATAACATTATGAAACTTAATTTGTGATTGGGACTTGCGGCATGTCTCAGTGATTTCCAGGCACATGATGGAGGATGTGACGGGTTGGATCACAGAAACCCCTTTGGGGCTGCCAACTGATGTGCCAAGACTACTTCTGCCCCTGCTTTCCTGCCCTGGCAGCTTAGGACTTCAGTGCCCTGCCTGGTTTGAGCCAGACCCCCCTAGCCTGCTGCAAACCCAGACCCAGGGTATGAACCACTTCCCCTAACAGCTGTAGGCTTGACTGAAAGCAGCTTACAGAAGTTTTCTTATCTTTAACACTCAGATGTCCAACTCCCAATGGGGTCCAACCCCCAAATAAATCCGTTTTACCCTGTATAACGCTCATACAGGGTAAATTCATAAATTGTTCGCCCTCTATAACACTGATAGAGAGATATGCACAGCTGTTTGCACCACCACCACCCCCCGGGTATTAATACATATTCTGGGTTAATGAATAAGTAAAAAGTGATTTTATTAAATACAGAAAGTAGGATTTAAGCGGTTCCAAGTAGTAACAGACAGAATAAAGTGAATTACCAAGTAAAATAAAATAGAACACGCAAGTCTATGTCTAAGAAAACTGAATACAGATATAACCTCACCAGTTCCAATAAGCTTCCTTTTACAGACTAGTCTCCTGCTAGCCTGGGTCCAGCAATCACTCACACCCCCTGTAGTTACTGTCCTGTGTTCCAGTTTCTTTCAGGTATCTTTGGGGGTGGAGAGGCTATCTCTTTAGCCAGCTGAAGACAAAATGGAGGGGTCTCCCAGGGGTTTAAGTAGACTTTCTCTTGTGGGTGGAGACCCCCCTCATCTCTCCTATGCAAAGTCCAGCTCCAAGATGAGTTTTGGAGTCACATGGGCAAGTCACATATCCATGCATGACTCAGTTTTTACCAGCCAAGCCACATTCCTGGGAAGGTTTAGATGTGGATTGGCATCTTCAAGTTCATTGTTGGCTTAAGTGGTTTTTGACTGGGCACTTAATTTGCACTTTTCTCAAGGAGCTGACCAAATGATCTACTAGGGTAGTTAAAATCTAGCCAGTACACAGCCAATATTCATAACTTCGAATACAAAAATGATACATGCATACAAATAGGATGAATACATGCAGTAGATCATAACCTTTACATAGATATGTTACATAGCATATGTAGCCTAAAACATATTCCAGTTATGTCACTGTCACAGGGTCAGCGGAGGCTCTCCCATTTTTGTGCCTGCACCCTGTGTTTAGGCCGGTATAATAAAGAGTGTTCACTCCTTCTTTTGTTGGATCACACCAGTGTCTTCATTTACAGTGCTTGTGCAGTTCCCAGATCCCCCAACAGTTCGTGCCCCAAAGACCCTCTCCAGGGTCTCCTGGCCCCTGAGGCTTCCTTGTTGGCAAGGAGACAGAGATACTGCCCTCCTGTCTCCTCCCAGGCTAGCATCCTCACTGAGGTTTGCCCAGGGCTTTTATAGCCCTCTCCTGCCCCAGCCCAGCTGTCACTACTTAGCCCAGCATGTTCGTCTGAGCCAGCCCTCGTTAGGGCTTGCAGCTGGGCTCCCTGCTGAGTACCTGCATCTCTTCACCTGGCCTACTGGCCAGAGAGCAGGCTGTAGCCAGCATTTTGGCAGGGCTTTAGAGGGGGTTTTACCCCTGCCCTGCCACAGTCACATATACAATGATAAGCATATTCCACAAAGCCTTATGGGGGGCACCGTCACAGAGGACATACTGTATTACCATATGTGTGGGCATCCATCTTTTTAAGCATCTTCTTGCATAGCTCTAACTCATCTTTGATCGGCTTGTATTGACTGCACTGTGAAATCTGAAGATAGAGGACAGGGAGAAGGCCCTGTACCTGCTAGGACTTTCCTTAGACATCTTCCATAAGAGTTAGATTGTGTCTTTAAGCCCAGCCTTTAGTGAGGATTGGCGTGTAATCTACATCACCCCTGTAAGTTGTCCCAGGCAGTCATGTGCCTTAGAGATACTCCTGAGACACAATCCCTCCCTTGCTTACCCCTTCTTCTGTAGAGGTAGCAATTTGCCTATATCAGCCAGAAAATTCTGGCACACAGCCTGCCTCTCACATTGGCATAGCTGTCTCACCTCCTCCAGTGGACAGTAGTGGATGTACAGCACCTACTCACGCCTGTGCATCTGGAGCCAATGTCCAGTCTTCCCAGAAGGGGCATAAATTGGGGAATCCTCATTTCCCTGCATGGTATGTAGCCCATGTCACAATCTATCCCTAAATCAGCTGGAGAGGGAGTTTTGAGGATTGGGATAGGAAGGGAGAGATATTCTTAGTATGGATGGGTCCTGCGGGTGAGGAACTACTTATAGTGTCCTGATATATTGTCATCTGCATATCTACAATCAATGGACACTTGAATGTGATGTCCAGTCTTGGACCCAGGAACAATCATTGACCTCCTTAAAGCCAATAGATTTGCAAAGCACCTTCCCTCTTGCTCAACAGAAGGAGCAATCAAGCCCCTTTATGTAATAAAGACAGTAAAGATTAGCTCCTGAGGCACTAGGCTGCATGGTAGGTCAGAGCCAAGTTGTGTGGACTGAGGGTTTTCCCTGTGGGCAAATGCAGGAGAGGAAGTCTTTTGCTGTCAAACTTATGAGATACACAGGAGAAGAACTCTACTACTGCAGCCCAGAAGGTCTGTGGGATGCGAGGCAAGTAATCCTGCAGAATATCTTCAACCTATCTGTCAGTATGCAGGTAAATTAGCTGTGTTCTACACATTGGGTCTCCCTCTAGTGACAGGGCAACATAGAGGAAAGCAGCTTGCTACTTCCAGCTGCATGAATTATTCCTCTAACTCAAGTGCTTTTGCTGATGGTCCTGGGTTCTATCTCTGCAGATGTCTTTAAGTGGAATCATTACATGTATAGTTCTGAAACTTGTAAACAACGTGATGTGTGATATTACATTGCATTTGACATTGAGAGCATTTCCACTTAGAAATGTGTGAATAATGGATTCTTCAGTTCACTGGCAATTCCAAAAAATTGAGGAAAAAATAATGTCAAACTAAAAATAAGAGCTTCTGAAATTTTGAATGAATCAAAAAGATGGTTGAAATAATTTGGTGAAACCAACACAAAATACTGAAAAGAAAAGTTTTGGCAGAAAAATTTTGTCCAGTTCTATTCCCACTATCCCTTCCAACATGGGAGATCAGTGTTCCATGAATGAGGATATAAAAAAACTACTGATCCAGCAATGTAAGTATGGCTGAATGTCCCTTGTGTATGAGAAGAGGACATCTCTCATGACTGTGACCAATGCTTTCTCCGTGTAATGTCCCCAACCAGCAGGGTTCCCTGATGTCAACAGTGAATGGGTGGAGTTGGAGGTGGTTCTTTGCTAGGTTCTCAATTGATTGACTCAGCAATTGGATGTGAGACACTGGCTGTTAGCTTGCAAGGTCAGAAACTCTCGGACCAGTTATGAAATTTCCTTGGAATATTTTATGGCCTTGATTTTTCAAGTGGCTCTCCATTTCTTTAGGAAACCTGCTCAGTCAGTGTTTTTTGCCCATAAAAAGGAGATAGGAAGCAATTAAAGTAGCAGAGCCCTGCTACCAACTTTATGAGACCTTTCAGTAACAAAGAGAAGAAATCGTGGTGGAAAGATTGCTATGTTTGGCTCTACATAGTGTGAACATGGCATTTGGTGGCCAGGATTTAGGGCTGGAGTGACTTGTTGGACATGGAACAGGAAATTACAGGTTACTTCTGAGTCTCTTAATAACAATTACACTGTTGCAAAACGTTCAAGTAATTGATTCCGCACGGAGCAACTGATAAGAAGCCAGAGGTAAGGAATTTCTCTAACAGATTTGCTTTACCACAGCTTCTGCAAAACTGTAATTCAAACCTCAGAGAATCAGAGGGAAGGTGAGCATTTTGTGGGTGAAAATTATCCTCTTTTCTGCCCTCTGATGTTTTCTATATTTTCTTCCATTCCCACAGCTCTGCCCATGCCCGTCAATCCTATCCCCCCAGCCCTCTGCTATTCCAGATCTGGGTTTTGCCCCTGCCCTGCCAATGTGCTTTAATCCTGACTCACAAAACCGCTCCTACTATTGCCACTTTGGGCTCTCTGCCCCTTTCTCTCCCAATGTCTCTCAATCCTGAACTGCAGCCCTACTTCTATTCCAATCCTGATCTCCCCACAATATACACACACAGCTCTGCCACCTCACTGCTGATCTACTTGGGACTGCAGTCTCTGACATTCATTTTATCTTGTGCCCTGACGTTTCCAAAGAAGAAAGACCAGCCTTGTCACTCTCTGCACCAAAAATCCTCTAAAGTCTCCCCTTTCTATTTATCTGTGTGTGTATTTCTAATAAATGCTCATTGGTATCTGGATATTTCAGTTCAGAGGCACAGGGAGGGGCACTAATTACTAGCAAATCCAAGTTCCCACCATGATCAGGAGTCGCTAATACACGTCCCTCTTATCTCTATTAGCAGGTGTGTTTACGAGAGAGAGATAAAGAGGGAGCTGGAAATTGTCATTCTGCAGCAGAGGTTTCAATATGACTGAGCTTATCACGACATCCCCGCTTCCTGGAAAGATAAGCCTGCATTATTGCGTATTATTTAATGATTCCAGTAGCTTTAATGACACAGACCTAGATGCAGATCAGGATCAATGTTTCATTCCGATAGTTGTGATCAGCTCTATTTCTCTGTTCATTTGCCTGGTCGGGCTGGTGGGGAACGGGATGGTTCTTTGGTTCCTCGGCTTCCGCATTAAGAAGGACCCCTTCACCATCTACATCCTCAACTTGGCCATTGCTGACTTTGGTTTCCTCCTGTGCATGGTTGCCTTCTTGATTATTATCATCTTATATTTACATATGGAGTTTCTTGGAGGGTTTGTCATCATAAAGGCAATCCAATGGGTGGCGCTGTTTATATACAACACTGGCCTGTATCTCCTGACAGCCATCAGCGTTCAGAGATGTCTGTCCGTACTTTACCCCATCTGGTACCGATGTCACCGTCCAAAAAACCTGTCTTCCATTGTGTGTGCTCTGCTCTGGGCTCTCTCCATCCTGGTGACTGGACTGGAGTGCTATTTCTGCATCAATGACTACGACTGTTCCAAAATGACCATATTCAGCTGTGTCTTGAGTTTCCTGATTTTCACTCCACTCATGGTTCTGTCCAGCCTGACCCTGTTCATCAAGGTCCGGTGTAGCTCACAGCGACACCAATCAACAAAGCTCTATATTGTCATTATGGTCACCATCCTTTTCTTCCTCATGTTCGCCCTTCCACTGAGGGTCATAGTGCTGATGGCCTTCCTTAGTCACACCATGATACACCTCTTTGTTATGTCTTTAGTTATCCTGCTGCCCTGCATAAACAGCAGCATCAACCCCTTCATCTACTTCTTAGTTGGGAGACACGGGAAACGGCAATTGAGAGAGCCCCTCAAGGAGGTTTTCCAGAGAATCTTCAATGAGGAGGCTGGTCCACAAGAGAAAAGGCCCACCAAACAAGTAAAATAGCCAGCCACTCAGAATCTTACAGAGCATGTGCAAGGCATGGTAGATCTTCAAAGTTAATGATGCTACCCTTGCAAGGACATTTCCGTTTAACGCTACAGCACTTTAATAAATGAGAAATAGAGCGAGTCAAAAAAATTTCCAGCAAAATATTTTTTCATTGGAAAACAGGGTTTTGTTGGCAATCAAAATTTTTCATGCAAAAATTTCAGCACCAACAAAATGTTTTGATTTGAAATTGTGGGTTCTTCCCCACCATCCAACAGTTTATGTAACTGTTTTCCAATGGGCAATGAAAGTGAGGAAACTTTTTCATTGTTTTACTGTTTGTTTACCTTTCCCTGGTTAAATTATAAAGATAATTAAAAGTAAATTCACCCTCTAACATTTTTTTCACACTTCTGCATTGTGCTCCCAGCTGGTTCAGAATTTATCAGTGATAAAAGAGAGCAGCTTCAGATGCCACTGAGTTTAATATTTCCAATGTAATATTTCCAATTCATTGGTCCAGGCTGCTGAGAAAAGATACTTGTATGTGCATTACTGTGATTAAAAAGCACAACGGACAAGGGAGATGGGAGGTACAACAAAGCATACTAGCCCTCACAGGCAACTGTTGCAAGAAGCAGGTGGTTGTACATCAGGCAGTAATTTCATGACATCTGGAGGTTGGATGAGAATCAACAAAAATAATTGAGCCTGGTTTCACTGATAATTTTTAACAACAATACATCATTGGCTACAAACACATTCCTATGATTGGTTCTCTAAGACTACACACTCTGTGCACTTGCAATGTGCTATACACATTTTAACTTTCAGGACAGCTCTGCAGGAAATGATGATTTTCTCCACTTTCCAAACAGGGAACAGGAGGCTGAAAAAAGAGGGGTGACTAAGGGCTTGTCTATACAGGAAGTTATTCTGGAATTGCTATTCCTGACTAAGGCTGGGTCTACACTACCCGCCTGAATCGGCGGGTAGAAATCGACCTCCCGGGGATCGATTTATCGTGTCCCGTTGGGACGCGACAATCGATCCCCGAATCGACGCTCTTACTCCACCAGCGGAGGTGGGAGTAAGTGCCGTCGACGGGAAGCCGCAGAGGTCGATTTTGCCGCCGTCCTCACAGCGGGGTAAGTCGGCTGCGATACGTCGAATTCAGCTACGCTATTCATGTAGCTGAATTTGCGTATCTTAAATCGACTCCCCCCTGTAGTGTAGATGTAGCCTAACTGTGTGTGGATTATCGTATTCTGGAATAAGTGCCTTACTTCAAACTAGTTTAATCCAGTTTGGAAGTGAATTAAACTAATTCAGTTGAAGGCATGCTTATTCCAGAATAAGAGTGTCCACACAAGGAGTTAACCAGGAATAGTTAATCCACTTTAAATTCACATCCTACCTTATTCTGGATTAATTCTCAGGTGTAGACAAACCCTTATTCAAAAATGAGGCAGTGGCCAACTCTGGGAGCAGAACTCAAGAGTACCTGCAGCCCAGTTATGGGTTCATAATCACTCTCACAGCCACAAGAGATCCTCTTAAAATCGACTTCTGTATTCCTCCCCGGCGAGGGGAGTAGCGCTAAAATCAACTTTGCTGGGTCGAATTTGGGGTAGTGCGGACACAAATCGACACTATTGGCCTCCAGGAGCTTTGGACAGCACTTTGAACTCCGATGCACTAGCCAGGTAAACAGGAAAAGTCCCGGAACTTTTGAATTTAATTTCCTGTTTGGTCAGCATGGCGAACTCAGCAGCACAGGTGACCATGCAGTCCCCCCAAATCGTAGAGCGTAGAATGTTTCTACGCTCCCCTTATCATCTCCGTCCCTGAGGTTATCGCAGATTAGAAGGTGAAATAAATGCACTCGCGATGACATGTTTTCCGAGCTCATGCAGTCCTCCTATAGGGCATAGCTTAATGCACGGCGGCCTTCAGTGGCAGAGGCCAGGAAAGAATTAAGTGATCGCAAAGAGCAGAGGCAGGATGCGATGCTGAGGCTAATGTGGGAGCAAACGGACATGATGGGTCTGTTGGGGGAGCAAATGGACATGATGAAGCGTCTGTTGGAGCTGCAGGAAAGCCAACAAGAGCACAGACCCCTGCTGCATCCACTGCATAACTGCCTACCCTCCTCCCCATGTTCCATAGCCTCCTCACCCAGACCCACAAGAATGCATGGGGGGAGGCTCCGGGCACTCAGCCACTCCACTACAGAGGATGGCCCAAGCAACAGAAGGCTGTCATTCAAACAGTTTGATTTTTAGTGTGGCTACAATAAGCAGCGTGGCCTTGTCCTTCCCTCCTCCCCCACCCCACCCAGGGTACCTTGTCCATTATCTCATTTTTTTTAATTAATAAAGAAACAATGCATGGTTTCAAAACCTTTTTCATTCCCACACAGATGCATAGATTATAAGGCCAGAAGGGACCATTCTGATAATCAAGTATGACCTCCTATATAACGCATTCAAAACAATAGTTACTTTATTTCTAAGGGGGGAAGGTGGTTGGCTTACAGGGAATTAAAATCAGCAAAGGGGGCAGGTTTGCGTCAAAGAAAAACACACACAACTGTCACACCGAAGCCTGGCCAGTCATGAAACTGGTTTTCAAAGCCTCTCTGATGTGCAGCGCGCCTTGCTGTGCTCTTCTAATGCTCCTGGTGTCTGGTGCGAAACGATTGTCTGCCGTTGCTTTCACAGAGGGAGGGGCGACTGATGACATGTACCCAAAACCACCTGCAACAATGTTTTTGCCCCATCAGGCATTGGGAGCTTAACCCAGAATTCCAGTGGGCGGCGGAGACTGCGGGAACTGTGGGATAGCTACCACAGTGCACCGCTCTGTAAGTTGATGCTAGCCATGGTAACTGATTTAATGCGACTTAATGCGCTTAGTATGGACATACACAATCGACTGTATAAAATCGATTTCTAAAAATTGACTTCTACAAAATTGACCTAATTTAGTAATAGTGTAGATCTACAAGTATCTACCAATGTGATATATGCCATCATGTCCCAGCAATGTCCCTCTGCCATGTACATTGGCCAAACCAGACAGTCTCTACACAAAAGAATAAATGGACACAAATCAGACATCAAGAATTGTAACATTCGAAAACCAGTAGGAGAGCACTTCAATCTCCCTGGACACTCAATAACAGACTTAAAAGTCACCAATCTTCAACAAAAAAACTTCAAAACCAGACTTCAATAAGAAACTGCAGAACTGGAATTAATTTGCAAACTTGACACCATCAAATTATGCCTGAATAAAGACTAGGAGTGGCTGGGTCACTACAAAAAATAATTTTCCCTCTGTTGATACTCACATCTTCTTGTCAACTGCTGGGAATGAGCCACATCCACCCTAATTGAATTGGTCTCGTTAGCCCTGACCCCCCCACTTGGTAAGGCAACTCCCATCTTTTCATGTACTGTATACATATACCTGCTTACTGTATTTTCTACTCCATGCATCTGATGAAGTGGGTTATAGCCCACGAAAGCTTATGCCCAAATACATTTGTTAGTCTCTAAGGTGCCACAAGGACTCCTCGTTGTTTTTACTGATTCAGACTAACACAGCTACCCCTCTGAAACCTGCTAATTGAGTGTATGTATGTAATTGTTTTATGGTAAAGACTAGTATGGGATCCCTAGAAGAAAGAAAGAAAGAAAGACTCCTATTATAATCTCTACTTTTAGTATTTAGAGGGCTCTTATACAAAATCCAGCTATAGTCTCTTACAAGGGATATGAATTCATGGTCTGTGCAAATACTTTGTAAGATAGAGGAATTTTGTAGCACAGAATTGGTAAGTAAATTGACTAACTTCCCTCAATATAGATTGTAGGGTTTGCGAGGGGCCAATATGTACCTCATGTCACTTAGGGCCAACACATCTTTTTTCTATCTTAAAGGGATTGTTTCATAATAAGCCTTAAAAATATTCTTGCTCGGACACATTATTCAGCACTGTCCAGCAGCAGAGAGTCCCACAGTTAATGGCCATATAATAATGTTTAGCACCCCTGTGCCATGTTACCTCTTCAAAGTTAAGTCATGAGTAGAGCTGGCTGGAAATGGATGTTGTAGACTTTTTTTACTATTATTTTGTTGATTTTCCATCAACCTGAATCAAAACACTAAACTCAACAACAAAAAATGTTTCAAGTCAATTTGACACTAAAATGCATCTACCTAGGGTGCCATGGAGCCTCATAGGAGTTGTAGTTTGCGTGCTTCACTACCCCATTCTCTCTGATGGGCCTGGCTCCTTGCTTGGACTACACATCCCATGATGCACCATGGTATCTCCACTGAGGGGGTGGAAATTCTGCTTCTGACTCCACTCTTGAAATAATTAATGAATCTTTATAAAGAATCTTTAATGAATGCTTTATATGAAGCAGCAAAATACAGCCAGTGATTCAAATTTAGGACTTCCATTTCTGTACTTATTCCTTTAGGCCATATGTGTGCCTCATATATTAGGTACATGAAGGCTCCTTGAAGTATGTTAGCAGATATGCTTGCATTCATCTTAATGTTCAGGTTCAGGGTGAAAAAGTGAATCCAATTCTCTTTAATTTAGGTCTATTCAATTTCTGATTACCATGGGTTTTCACACCAGACAATACCCAAAATTACATGAAGTAAACAGAGAAAATAATAAACTCAGCCCAAGATTTTTCTTTATTATCTCACCAACATTTTTGCTGCACTGACACCTGTCAAGAAACTGTTACTCGGCCTAATAACCTTTTCAGGGCGTCCTTCACTTCCTTGTTCCTCAGGCTGTAGATAAGAGGATTCAGCATGGGGATCACCATGGTGTAGAACACTGAGACCACTTTGTCCCGGTCCAGCGAGTAACTGGAAATTGGCCTGACATACATAAAGACTGTGGTGCCATAGAATATCATGACAGCTGTCAGGTGGGAGGCACAGGTGGAGAAGGCTTTGCGTCTGCCCCCAGTGGACCGGATCCTCAGGATGGTGGAAATGATATGGATATAGGAGACCAGAATCTCCAGTGATGTGACGATGCCATGAAATGTACCAAAGGTGTAAAGCACTATCTCATTGCTGTAGGTATCAGAGCAGGAGAGCTTTATCAGTGGGGGGATGTCACAGAAGTAATGATTGATGACATTAGAGCTGCAGAAGGACAGTCGAAAGGTGGAGATAGTTTGTGCCAGTGCATGGACAAAGCCAATGAGCCAGCCACCAGCTGGGCACAGACTCTGTGGGACATGCTGACAGTATAGAGTAGTGGGTTACAGATGGCCACGTAACGGTCATAGGCCATCACGGCCAACAGGAGGCATTCAACGCTCGCTGTGAGCACAAAACAGAACAGCTGTGCAATGCACCCACCACATGAAATGGCTCTCCTCTCAGTTAGGAAATCCACCAACATCTTGGGGGTGATGGTTGAGGAGTAGCAGAAATCCACAAAATCCAAATTACTGAGGAAATAGTACATCGGTGTGTGGAGCCGGGGGTCGACCCTGATCAACATGATCATCCCAAGGTTTCCCACCAGGGTGATCAGGTACATCACTAAAAAGAGCAGAAAGCAGATGGCCTTCATCTCTGGACTTTCTGTTAGTCCTGAGAGAACAAACTCAGTCACCAGGGTGTGATTTTCCCCCAGCCATTTTGTCCGCACAGGCGTTATCTGCTGATTGACTCTTCCTGATTGACCAAAGAGAGAACTGATGAGCCCCAATTTATCTTCTAGATAACCAAGGTACTTATATGGTCCTCATTACCATAGCATCTAACCACCTAAACATATTTAATGAATTTGTCCTCACAACAACCCTATGAGGTAGGGCAGATGGGAAACTGAGGCACGGAGTAGCTAAATGACGTGTCCAAGGTCACACATACAGACTGTGGCAGGGATGGGACTTGCTCCCTGGGCTCTTAAAGCTCAAGATAGTACCTGAACCACTGGACCATCCTCAATCTCACTGTGCCCAACTCAGCAATTCAGCCTTGCTGGGAAAGATGCACTAATCATCATCCCTACAGCTCACTGCACATCCCTGCCTTTCCACTCCAATGCAGCTGCAGTTGGATGTGTCCAGCTGTGAGCAATGTGATCCAAATGTTCATGAAGGGCAAGGGCCATCTTCCTGAAACAGATAATCTCAGCATTAACTCAAGGACCTTTGCGGGTTTTCACCTTCCTCTGCAGCATGAGGCATGGATCATGTGCTGGGATCACCTGGGCCTGGCTCATCCAATCAATTCCCTGCCATTTCAGGAGCCTTGGGCATTGATGGCATCTTGGTCTCTCCTGTTCTCTGTCTGTGGTACCACATTAGTCCCCTGAGGACTGAAATGCTTTAGTCTTTGGGCCTTATATAGTAATATTTGGGTAAAATTTAAGGGCCTGCAATGTACTGAAAGCCACACTGTATATGGTCCCCGCAGGCATCACTTTTAGCCATTCAGAACTCCAACAGGAAAAAGCGAGTGGCTTCTTTGCTATAATAACATGATGGCAGGAGGTTAATATTTTGGCCAAACCAGCAGTAGAACTCAACCCCCAGCAGAGAGTGAGGTATGAAAACTCCTTCTTATTGGCCTGATCCAAAGGCCGTTGAAGTCAAGGGGTGACTTTCTATTGATTTCACTGTACATTGGATGGCACAATGGTCATTTTCTGCTGAGAAATTAAATAGATCATGATTTACTACATGAAACACCCTTGGGTTGTAAGTAGCAAAAGCCTCCATGATTCTGACGGGGGGAGAATCACAAGTGAAGTGGGAATTATTGAAATTAATGACATCTGCCCTTTCTGGGATATTAGAAGCCAAAAAAGGCAAATAGCTGCTAGGACCTTGTGTCCACAACCCTTTCTGCTTCCTCCAGCAGGGCAAATTTGATACAGACAAAAGTATTCAATGGAACATAGAATTAACCATGGAACTCATTGCCACACAAGGGAAATAATGTAGTAATTTATGATTAGCAAATATAGTTACATTAATTACAAGGTTTACCAATCCCAGTTTTTCAGGGCTTAATGTGAGCACCCTCTAGTGTCCAGATGAAATTCCCCACCACAGAGCTAAATTGTGCAGCCTGGATGCTGATGAGCCCTTGAACTCACATAAGCAGCCCCACTAAGTCAATGAGGCAGGACTCGTATGATCAAGTTTACAAACTAGACTATAATACATACCATTTAACATTTAAAACTATTATGGAGCCGTTACATGTTTTTCAGTTGCATTTTCTACTATTGGAGAAGAAAATCTATACCTTTGTCACATCTCTCTTTCAAGATATTTGATATATATCAAGCTACTCTTTCTCTCTCCAGCTTTCCTAGAATCTTAGAAATTGGACCTACAGCATTAAGACACCTCAGGTCACATTTTCAAAGGTATTAGGTGCTGGAAGATTCAGATAGGCACCAAGTAGGATTTTCAAAAATGTCTATGCAGCTAAGATACCTAACTTCCAAAGATTTCAAAGGGAGTTAGATGCCTAAAAGCTTTTGAAAATTCCATTAGACACCTAACTGAATCTTCAGTCGGCACTGCATCATCATTCAGCACTGGTGAAGCCACATCTGGAGTATTACGTCCAGTTTGGGGCCCCCCACCACAGAAAGGATGTGGAAAAATTGGAGAGAGTACAATGGAGGGCAACGAAAATGACCAGGGGGCTGGGGCACATGACTTACGAGCAGGGCCAGCTCCAGCATTTTTGCTGCCCCAAGCAATTCTTCGATGGCAATTTGGCAGCAGATCGTTCCCTCCGAAAGGAACTGAGGACCCACCATCGAATTGCCGCCGAAGAGCCGGACGTGCTGCCCCTTACCGTTGGCCGCCCCAAGCACCTGCTTGCTGTGCTGGTGCCTGGAACCAGCTCTGCTTACGAGGAGAGGCTGAGGGAACTGGGCTTGCTTAGTCTGCAGAAGAGAAGAGTGAGGGGGGATTTGATAGCAGCCTTCAACTACCTGAAGGGGGGTTCCAAAGAGGATGGAGCTCGGCTGTTCTCAGTGGTGGCAGATGACAGAACAAGGAGAAATGGTCTCAAGTTGTAGTGGGGGAGGTCTAGGTTGGATATTAGGAAACACTATTTCACTAGGATGGTGGTGAAGCACTGGAATGAGTTACCTAGGAAGGTGGTGGAATCTCCTTCCTTGGAGGTTTTTAAGGCCCGGCTACACAAAGCCTTGGCTGGGATGATTTAGTTGGTGTTGGTCCTGCTTTGAGCAGGGGGTTGGACTAGATGACCTCCTGAGATCTCTTCCAAACCTAATCTTCTATGATTCTATGATTCAGTCACTTACATATCTTCAAAAAGGGGGGAAAGAACTATAGACCAGTCAGCCTCACCTCAATAGCTGGGAAGCTACTAGAGCAATATATAAAACAGTCAATTTGCAAATACCTGGAGGATGAAGGGGTAACCACTAGCACCCCACATGGATTTACTAAAAACAAATAATGCCAAACCAGCTTGATTTCCTTCTTTGCCAGGGTAACTGGTTTGGTGGATGGGGGGAATTTGGTGAACATAATAGATCTGGATTTTAGAAAGGCTTTTGACATAGTCCCACATGACATTCTGATAAGTAAGCTGGAGAAATGCGGGCTCAGTAAAATTACCTTTCAGTGGATACATAATTGGTTAAACAACCGCAAGAATAGCTATTAATGGAATGATGTCGGACTGGAAGGAGATCTCCAGTGGGGTTCAGCAAGGATCTGTTCTGTGTCCGGTGTTATTTAACATCTTTATTAATGGCACAAATGTAGGAATAGAGCATATTGAACAAATCTGCAGATGACACAAAGCTGGGGTGGTGGTGTTTGCAAACACTTTGGAGGATAGAGCTAAAATATAAAGGGATTCAAAGGGATAAATTGGAGAACTG
Source organism: Chrysemys picta bellii (assembly GCF_011386835.1). NCBI lineage: Eukaryota > Metazoa > Chordata > Testudines > Emydidae > Chrysemys > Chrysemys picta. The sequence goes on from NW_027053306.1 coordinate 28,037, forward strand.
GGCTATAGAAAACAAAATGAAATTCAACAAAAACAAATGTAAGGTGCTACACTTAGGGAAGAAAAAACAAATGCACAAGTATAGAATAGGGGAAAACTGGCTTGGCAGCAGCACAGCTGAGAAGGATCTGGGAGTTGTGATGAATCACAACTTCAACATGAGACAGCAATGTGATGCTGTTGCAAAAAAAAGGAAATGGAATTTTGGGTTGCATTAGCAGAAGTATAGCATGCAAGTCACGGAAAGTGATAGTACTGCTCTACTCAGCACTGGTTAGACCTCAGCTGGAGTACTGTGTCCAATTTAGGTCTCCAGTGTATAGAAAGGATGTAGAAAACTGGAAAGGTTCCAGAGGCAAGCAACAAAGTTGATCAAAGGGATGAAATACAAGCCATTTGAGGAAAGGCGGAAGGGACTGGGTATGTTTAGTTTGGAAAAGAGGAGATTAAGTGGGGACATGATAGGGCCTTCAAATACTTGAAATGCTGCCATAAAAATATGGAGAAAAGTTATTCTCTCTTGCTACAGAGGGCAGGACAAGAGGCAATGGGTTCAAACTACAGCATAGCAGATTTAGACTCAATCTCAGGAAAAACTTCCTAACTGTAAGAACAGGAGGACAAAGAAACAGACTGCCTAGGGAAGGTTGTGGAAGCTCCTTCACTGGAGGTTTTCAAAAGGAGGCTGGATAGCCATCTGTCTTGGATGGTTTTGACACAACAAATGCTGCATCTTGTTAGGGGATTAGACCAGATGACCCATGGACCCACGGTCCCTTCTAACCCTATGGCTCTTTAATTCTATGAAAATCTGACCCTTTGTCCATCTTCAACCAAAAAAGCATTTCCAATTTCACTAGTTGTCAGTTAACCTGGTTGATTAAACAAACTGTCTTTAATGAACTTACCATCAACCGCTTGCCATCTAGTCAGCAGGCTGGAAGGTACTTGCCTTTTCTAAAATGTCCAGATAAATTAATGAGACTCCTCTGCCAAGAATGCAGACTCTTTATCCGATGTTGCTACTGGGCAGAGAATCACACCTAGCTGCAAAGGTTGCAATAATTTAACATGGTTCTGTTATAAGCTAAAATGCAAGACAGCATCACCATATCCCCTGGTTGTCAATAATTCTTGCTTAAATGACGCAAGACACTTATGTAGATACAGAAACTTTGGGACCTCAAACTCCCCCTAGATTCTTCCCTGCTGAAATGTCCTACAGAACTAAGCAATTAGTTTTGGAGTAGCCATTTCATTGCAATCCCTTTGTATTGATCTCAGGTCCAACATCCACCAGCTTTCCTCATCTCCGATTCTTCACTGCAGAGGTTCTTAAACGTGTTCATCATGGGGAGCCAATCTTAATTAATTGTCTCATGGGCACTTCCCCTCCCATCCAATAACATTCCTGCAGTGGCTACAGCAATTGCCTCTGTGGAGAAACAACATTAGTAAAGTATCGTAAGTATTTTTAACTGAGTTTTAATGCAATGTAGTACCTGGAAACAAGGGAGACCTGCACCATGTCAGCAGTCTGGGCCCTGCAGATCACTCATTGTTAAGGCTAAGATTTTGTCATGGTTATTTTTAGTAAAGGTTACAGAGAGGTCACAGGCAATAAACAAAAATTCACAGAAGCCGTAACCTGTCTGTGACTTTTGCTGCTGAAGCTCCATGGTTTCCCCTGCTGGGAGCTGTGGGGCCGGTTCCTCCTCTGCCTGCGGCAGCTGGGAGCCTGTAATGGGGCTTGGCCGCGGTTCGTCCCTCAGCAGGGCTCTGGGGTATCCCACCACCTCGCTGTAGTTCACTGTCAGTCTGGTCCTGCGGTAGTGGGGGACAGCAAACCCATTGTTAGGTAGGGTTACCATCCGTCCGGCTTTCCCCGGACATGTCCGGCTTTTTCAGTGTTAAATGGCCATCCGGGGGGGATTTCTAATCAAGTAGAAATGTCCGGGATTTCCCCCTTCCCCTCGTGCAGTGCGGCTGATTGGATGCCTGGCCTGATTGAAAGCCGCTTGCAGCCACTAGGGCCTCTAGCAGCCAGAGTCCCTCCCCCTCCCCCGCTCCCTTCTCCCCCACAGAGCAGCGGGGCTGTGTTTGATTCCACGTGGAGCCTGCATTTCTCCCTCTGCCGGGTGAGCGGGAGGAGCAGGGCAGGCGGCGGGGGTGTGTGTGTGTAGAGGCTGCAGGGGCGGGGGGGTGCAGAGGCTGCAGGGCGAGTGGGGAGCAGGGGGCACAGAGGCTGCAGGGGCGGGGGGGTGCAGAGGCTGCAGGGCGAGTGGGGAGCAGGGGGCACAGAGGCTGCAGGGGCGGGGGGGTGCAGAGGCTGCAGGATGAGGAGGAGCAGGGCAGTCAAGGGCACAGGGGCTGCGGGGTGAGTGGGGAGCAGGGAAGCACTTAGCAACCCCCAACCAAGATCAGAGCGGGAGGGAGGAGGGGGAATGCAGGGTGCTCAGAGGAGGGGGCAGAGTTGGGGCAGGGACTTTGGGGAAGGGGTTGGAATGGGGGCGGAGAAGGGGTGAGGTTGGGGCAGGGCCGGGGGTGGGGAAGGGGCGGGGCCGGGGGCGGGACCGGGGCCCCGTGGAGTGTCCTCTTTTTTAAATGTTTTAATATGGTAACCCTATTGTTAGGGGCTCAGGCCCTTTAGGCCGGGGCTGAGCCAATAGTTCTATACAGACGCCCAGGCCGGGGCAGCAACCAAACAGTCAGGAACTCAGGCCCTTAAGCAGGGGCTGAGTCAATAGTCCAATAGCAACCCAGGCCCAGGGCAGGGCAGGGCAGCAACCAAACAGTCAGGAACTCAGGCCCTTAAGCAGGGGCTGAGTCAACAGTCAAATAGCAGCCCAGGCCCTAGGTCAGGGCGGGGCAGCAACCAAACAGTCAGGAACTCAGGCCCTTAAGCAGGGGCTGAGTCAATAAGCAAGAGGTCCCAGCCTCTCCAGGCCAGGGAAAGGGGGAGTCTGCCACCCAAGGGGTGGGTGGCAGGGGGGACGCAGGCCCTCCCACTCCACTGCATCCCAGCCCGGGGCCCTAGCAGCGGCGGAAACTCGCTGCTGTCAGTGGGGATCCTGGCCGCAACACACTGACATAGGCTCTGGCAGTGCTGCAGCCAGACTGGGGTCAGCTGCCCCCGGGCTACTTCCACACTCCCCCTCGTAGGGTACCTGGGTTGTGCCAGTGTCCTCGGCGGTCTCCAGCAGCATCGGTTCCTCTGGGTAGGTGGTGAAGGGTAGGCTTGGCTGCTCCTCGGGGTAGCAGGCACGGGGCAGGCTCGGCTCCTCCTCGGGGTAGGCTCGGCTGGCCTGGTGAGTCCTCAGGCCGGCCGCGGTCTGCTGCCCTCTCCCAAGTGGGAGCACGGCCACAGACGTCTGGTCTCTTCGGCGGCTGGTTCTCAACTGAGCTCTGCAGGCGGGCTTTTATACTTCTGGGTCTGCACCGTGACCTCTGAGGGGCGGGTGCAGGACCCAGGGGCTCCGCCCACGTTGGTGTTAGGGGAGGTTCATCCCTCAGCGGGGCTGTGGGGTATCTCACTGCCTCGCTACAGAGCTACAGGGTGAACATATTTCCCAAAGAGAAAACAGGACACCCCCAGCCACTTGCCCGAGGCTTTCTCTCTCCCACCTCCCCTGCGAGGCTGTCACCCATCACTGGAACCCCAAGGAGAACCCCCTCAGGAGTCTGTCATCTGTCACTGGAACATTGCAGGGGGGCCCCTGTTGCTGATGTCGCCTGTTGCTGTAACCCTGCCAGGGCCCTGCTGGCTGCCAGCTCCAGAGTCCTGCAGTCCCTGGGGCTGAAGCAGAGAATGTCACAGAGGTCTCTGGAAGTCAAAAATTCCATGACTTCCATGACCTCCGTGACATAAACATAGCCTTATTGTTCAAAGAGAGGGCAGCATCCATTTCCTCTGAAAAACATAATCACCAAATTTACCTTTCAGGAGGAAGATGGTTTCTGGTTCCCACAGGAAACACAGAAGTTGCCATCCTGCTTCAACTCCAGAATTAGCAATGGTTTATCTTAAAGAGACAAGGTAGGTGAGGTAATATATTTTATTGGTCCAACTTCTGTTGGTGAGAGAGACAAGCTTCCAAGCTCCACAGAGCTCTTCTTCAGGGCTTGGAAAGATGCTCAGAGCATCACAGCTAAGTACAAGGTAGAACAAATTGTTTAGCATAAATCGTTTACACATATTCTAAGGGACCATTCAAGGTGAAGTGGCCCATTAATACCCTTGCAGTCATAGGACAAAAAAAGGTTGTTGTAAAAAGCCATAAATCCTGTATCTTTATTAAGACCATGATATTTGGTGTCTAGCAAAGTTATTAATTTAAGTTCCCAGGCTCATCTTTCCTTTGAGGAAAGGATTGAGAGGTCAGATATGGAGTGATCATTTTGTGAAAAGTGTTTGACCTGGGACACATGGCTACAATAACACAGCAAACAATGGGTTATCTTGTCCAGTATTATTCCATCTGCTTTACTGGATCAGACTTTAGATCCACCTACTGTAGCTTGGCAATGGTCAGAGAAATGGAAAAGCTCCCATAATTCATCTGCTCAGACATACAGTGGCGTACTCTATGTTGTACAGTAGAAGAAACTAATAGGACCTTGTGGTACAACAGTAGCATAGCTGACTCTAGAACAGAAGGTTGTATATTCAAATCACATTGGTGGGTCAATTCTTCTTTAATCTAGCATAGAGATGCATAATGAGAGCCAAATGCTGGAAGCTGAATCTAGACTAGTTGAGATTGGAAATAAAGTGCTAACTTTTAACAATGAAGGTAATTAACCATTGAAACAACTTATCTCAGGATGTAATAAATGCCCTATCACTTGGCTTCTTTAAATAAAGAGTGGATATTTTTTCAAAAAGATACAATCTTGTTCAATCATAGAATCATAGAATATCAGGGACCTCAGGAGGTCATCTAGTCCAACCCCCTGCTCAAAGCAGTACCAATTCCCAACTAAAGCATCCCAGCCAGGGCTTTGTCAAGCCTGACCTTAAAAACCTCTAAGCAAGGAGATTCCACCACCTCCCTAGGTAACCCATTCCAGTGCTTCACCGCCCTCCTAGTGAAAAAGTTTTTCCTAATATCCAACCTAAACCTCCCCAACTGCAACTTGAGACCATTACTCCTTGTTATGTCATCTGGTACCACTGAGAACAGTCTAGATCCATCCTCTTTGGAACCCCCTTTCAGGTAGTTGAAAGCAGCTATCAAATTCCCCCCCCCTTCTTCTCTTCTGCAGACTAAACAATCCCAGTTCCCTCAGTCTCTCCTCATAAGTCATGTGCTCCAGCCTCCTAATAATTTTTGTTGCCCTCCTCTGGACTCTTTCCAATTTTTCCACATCCTTCTTGTAGTGTGGGGCCCAAAACTGGACACAGTACTCTAGATGAGGCCTCACCAATGTCGAATAGAGGGGAATGATCACATCCCTTGATCTGCTGGCAATGCCCCTACTTATACAGCCCAAAATGCCATTAGCCTTCTTGGCAACAAGGGCACACTGTTGACTCATATCCAGCTTCTCGTCCACGGTAACCCCTAAGTCCTTTTCTGCAGAACTGCTTCCTAGTCATTTGGTCCCTAGTCTATAACATTGCATGGGATTCTTCCATCCTAAGTGCAGGACGCTGCACTTGTCCTTGTTGAACCTCATCAGGTTTCTTTTGGCCCAATCCTCTAATTTGTCTAGGTCCCTCTGTATCCGATCCCTATCCTCCTGCGTATCTACCACTCCTCCCAGTTTAGTGTCATCTGCAAACTTGCTGAGAGTGCAGTCCACGCCATCCTCCAGATCATTAATGAAGATATTGAACAAAACCGGCCCCAGGACCGACCCCTGGGGTACTCCACTTGAAACCGGCTGCCAAATAAAGATGGAGTCGTTGATCACTACCCATTGAGCCTGACAATCTAGCCAGCTTTCTATCCACCTTATAGTCCATTCATCCAGCCCATACTTCTTTAACTTGCTGGCAAGAATACTGTGGGAGACCGTAACAAAAGCTTTGCTAAAGTCAAGGAATAACACATCCACTGCTTTCCCCTCATCCACAGACCCAGTTATCTCCTCATAGAAGGCAATTAGGTTAGTCAGGCATGACTTGCCCTTGGTGAAGCCATGCTGACTGTTCCTGATCACTTTCCTCTCCTCTAAGTGCTTCAGAATTGATTCCTTGAGGACCTGCTCCATGATTTTTCCAGGGACTGAGGTGAGGCTGACTGGCCTGTAGTTCCCCGGATCCTCCTTCTTCCCTTTTTTAAAGATGGGCACTACATTAGCCTTTTTCCAGTCATCTGGGACCTCCCCCGATCGCCATGAGTTTTCAAAGATAATGGCCAATGGCTCTGCAATCACATCCGCCAACTCCTTTAGCACCCTCGGATGCAGCGCATCCGGCCCCATGGACTTGTGCTCGTCCAGTTTTTCTAAATAGTCCCGAACCACTTCTTTCTCCACAGAGGGCTGGTCACCTTCTCCCCATACTGTGCTGCCCAGTGCAGCAGTCTGGGAGCTGACCTTGTTCGTGAAGACAGAGGCAAAAAAATCATTGAGTACATTAGCTTTTTCCACATCCTCTGTTACTAGGTTGCCTCCCTCATTCAGTAAGGGGCCCACACTTTCCTTGACTTTCTTCTTGTTGCTAACATACCTGAAGAAACCCTTCTTGTTACTCTTTAACATCTCTTGCTAGCTGCACCTCCAAGTGTGATTTGGCCTTCCTGATTTCACTCCTGCATGCCTGAGCAATATTTTTATACTCCTCCCTGGTCATTTGTCCAATCTTCCACTTCTTGTAAGCTTCTTTTTTGCGTTTAAGGTCAGCAAGGATTTCACTGTTAAGCCAAGCTGGTCGCCTGCCATATTTACTGTTCTTTCTACACATTGGGATGGTTTTTTCCTGCAACCTCAATAAGGTTTCTTTAAAATACAGCCAGCTCTCCTGGACTCCTTTCCCCCTCATGTTATTCTCCCAGGGGATCCTACCCATCAGTTCCCTGAGGGAGTCAAAGTCTGCTTTTCTGAAGTCCAGTGTCCGTATTCTGCTGCTCTCCTTTCTTCCTTGTGTCAGGATCCTGAACTCGACCATCTCATGGTCACTGCCTCCCAGGTTCCCATCCACTTTTGCTTCCCCTACTAATTCTTCCCTGTTTGTGAGCAGCAGGTCTAGAAGAGCTCTACCCCTAGTTGGTTCCTCCAGCACTTGCACCAGGAAATTGTCCCCTACACTTTCCAAAAACTTCCTGGATTGTCTGTGCACCGCTGTATTGCTCTCCCAGCAGATATGAGGGTGATTAAAGTCTTCCATGAGAACCAGGGCCTGTGATCACAAGTCGCAGGGCTTGATGCAGAATCACAAGTCGCAGGGCTTGATGCAGAAATATGTAGGCAAAATTCTCTCCGCTGCATAACACAGGAGGTCAGCGCAGATAATCATAGTGGCCCCTTCTGGCTTTAAAGTCTATGAGTCTAGGAATTCCTTCTCATCCCCAGCTGACCATCAATTTGTGAAGTGTGAGAATTTTAAAATTCTTTCTCACAGGCTGGTTGGCTGGTCCTTTAAGAATCATGGGGCTCAGCCATACCTGTGCCAGATTAGCATCTCCCTCGTCCCCAAAACTAGTCCTGATCAGATGGGTAATTTATTTAAAAGGCTGAAGAGAGCTCAGCAGAGGGAGAGCTGGAGAAAGGGGCCTCAGTTCTCCGGAGAACTGTGAGAGGGCGGGTATCTTTTGTGGCAGGCCTAGGAGGAGAGAGGGCAGACATCAGAGAAAGGAGAAAGCTGTCCTGCCTGTACAGCCTCAGAAGGAGGGTTATGGGCCCCTAAACCTAGGGCTGGAAACTAGCTACTGGTGACCTGGTGGAACATGACCCTAAACACAGCCCAGGTGCCAGGGCCGGCCCACAACATTTTGGCACCTGAGGCGGGGAGCTCAAATGACGCCCCCATGCCCTCTCGCTTGGGCCAAAATTTTGAAAGGTCTCAATTCTGCCTTCTTCCTGTTCTACTCCTCTCATGGTACTGCTCTGCTACCGACCCCAATAAAGGAAAACTAACAACTTTAAATGCCTTGTTCAAAAATTTTAAGTAACACTTAACTTTCAAACACCTGAACAGCAATGTAACTTTTCTTGTCTGCATAGTAAACACTGGCATTTTTATCTGTTTGAATAATCAAAGTGGTGCTTTCCGTGCCTTCTTGGTTGCAAAGATTTGAACTGCTTCCTGAAGGTCTACAGTCTGGGCCAGCTCATGCTCTATTGAGATGGTTTCAAGGCCAACCAGCCTCTCCTGTGGAGAGTAGATGTGTTTTTATTAACTTCAGCTTGGAGAAGCTGTGTTCTTCACTGGCAACTGTTATAGGAAGTATTAGAAGTATGCACAGAGCAACAAAAGCATTTGGAAAGAGGGTGCTTATCTTATTTGTGAACATATATTCCAGAACAGCCTTTGTAGTTGATACTGCTGAAATGTATCTTGATGCTGGTGTAGTTCTTCTTCTGGTATAGTGAGGAGTTTTGGAATATCATACAACATCCCAAATATTCTGCTATGTTCCTTGAGCTGCATGAAATGTTCTTCAACTGACTGTATTGCACAATCTAGCACCTGGTTAAAGAATTCAACTTTGAATTGTTGTTTGGGGTCTCTTATGGGATTATCCCATGCATCATAATCAAAATGTCTTCTTCTTCAGTGACTTGTATACTTGAATGGGTGGGAAAATAGCTTCAGTGTGAAGTTCCTCTGCCAATTTCTGTGCACTCTTCAGAATGTTTTGAAATCCCTCATCTGACCGGTAAGACTGTGGGTATGACTTTGCTTTGTCCAGTTGTTCCATTGCTCCAGATATATCAAGGTCAACACCTTGGAGTCTCTTGCTTACAATATTTATTTCAAACAGTATGTCATGCCACAACACTAAGCCACACAAAAATTTGAAGTTATGTATGTTTCTGGTGATTCCATTTCCCTCTGCCACTGTTCTCCCACGAATAGTTCCTGTCATGGTATTATCCTCCATGATGGCAACTATGGCACCATCTATCTTCCCAATTTGGTGTTTGATAGGCTTTATCACCTTCCCTGGACTTTACCACCATGTGGCACTCAGTGGTTTCAGTATCAGAGAGGATGTTCCCAGATGTAGCTTCAAAATTTGCCATCGATGAGTTGATGCAGAGAAAAATACATAGATGCTTTGAATTACATTAAAAAATTCAGCAGCCTCACTAGAAGCTGACGCTGCATCACTGACCACCAAGTTCAATGAATGAGAACTGCATGGGACAAAAAAAGCTCAAGGGTTTAACTCTCGGATCCGTGTCTGCACTCCTCTGTTCATTCCTTTCATTTTGGCACCATTATCGTAGCCCTGACTTCTCATGTCAGCTATCACAATTCCCATATTTCCAGCTTTTTAAGAAGCACATTTGTCAGACAAGCTCCTGTAGTATCTTCAATGCCAATAAATTCTAGAAAATGCTCTCTGACAGTCACCATTGCAGGGACATTTTCACTAGGTTCTGTTGTTGTTACAAAACGCACCATTAAAGTCATTTGTTCCGTATGGCTGATGTCAGGAGTGCAGTGCAGAATAACAGAGTAATATCTTGCTGACTTCAGATCTACCACAATCTTCTGTTTTACTTTTGTTGCCAGTAACTGTATGATCTCATTTTGAATTGTTTTTCCAAGGTAGTGGTGTGTGTACATTTCTTGGGTGGTGACTCTTCTTAGATACTCCTGGAGTACAGCATCAAACTCAGCCATCAGCTCCACAATTTTAAGGAAGTTTCCATTGTTTGGCACATACAGCTGATCTGAAGTGCCACATACCGCTAGGTTTTGGGTAGCAATCTTTCTCACAATGGAAATAAGCCTTTTCAGAACATTTTGCCAGTAAAGAGACTCTGATGCACTCTTCTCTTGATGCTGATCATCTATGGTGGCCTTTAACCTTAGTCTCATCTCAAGCTCTTTCCACCTATGGAATGCTCTCTGGTGATTTGCTGACTTCTCATGGCATGCCAGATTTCTTGCCAGATTTTTCCAGTCCTTTGTTCCTGTAGAACCCAATGTGGCTGGAACATTAGACTGGAAGAGTTTGCAACAAAAACAGTATGCAGCATTCTGGGGTTTTGAGTACATAGGCCATGGCCTCTCCACTTTGTCACCATTGGGGATTTCACGCCAGTAATGTGTTGGATGGAAACTGCTATTTTCATTGTCTTTGGGGAACATGAAGTTTTTCACTTGCTGTGGCCCATGCAGTACAAGGAAGTCCCTCAGGCTACTGCTCAAGTGGATCCACAGTCCTGGATCATCTAGACTTAAGGAACTAAACTCAGCAGCAGCTGTTTCTTGAGCCTCCACCACACTCTTCTCTGATCTACACTTTTCTTCAGGAATGTGCATGGTTACATCCATTTGAGCTGGAGATATGTATGCTGCAGTAGCTGCCAGGTCACCTGCACTCTGACTAACTGGAAGATCAGGCATCTCCTCACCACTCACATCCTCACTGAGGCCAGAAGGCTCACCATGAACATTTGTGTCTATGTATCTCAGGAGAGCTCCTTCCTGCTTAGATAGAAAAGCTTCCTTTGCTTTCTTTCTTTTTCTGAACGCTGCCCCAGAGGGACGTTTTCTTCTTTCACTCTTGACTGCTGTTCTGTGCCAGCTATAGTGGCTCTCAACACTCAATTGAAGGGGACAAATAAGCAGGCTGGTAGCAGGGCCTGAGTGAGGGAAGATATCAGCACCTTAAGGGCCTAACTGGCTCCTACTACTTCAGTTGACTGCCTGTTCTCCTCAAGTGGGTTCAGGGAAGCAGCAGGAAACAGGAAGCTCCCTGAGAAGCTGGTGTTAATCAGTCCAGGCTCCTGGGGGTGTTAGAGAGGTACATAAGAGGCTCCTCCTCCTCTCTCTCCCTCCAGCTCTGGCTGCTTTCTGTTATTCCCTCTCACCTTTTCTCCTGCCTGCCTCTAATGTCTCTTGTGCCCTCCTTCCTCCAGAACAGCACTCCACCATCTCTGTGCATCTAGAGCAGAGGGAATACATATGCACCAGCAGCAGACACAAATTTCTAGTGGCATCCCTGTACCACCACCCACCAGTCTGCCACCTGAGGCCGCCACCTGAGTTCGCCTCATGGTAAGGCCAGCCCTGCCAGGTGCCAAAGAGGTGGGGTGTGGGACTCTTGCCTAAGGAGCTGAAACCTACAGAATTGTCTACAGAGACCTAGGAAAGTCGTCTGTGGGAACCCTGAATCAAGGGGAACAAGGGTTGGACTTGGAGTACAAAGGACTAATTTGTCATACTGCCAGAAGAGGATTAAGTGATATTCCTCACAGAGGGAATCTCCGTTTAAAATATTCTGATTGGAAAGTGGCTTCTTATACGAAATAGACAAAGGGAGTAGCAGGCAGTGTGCCCGCGGGTCTATGCTGTGCCACAAAGGGGCGTTGTCCAGAACACTTTTATATGAGCTTTTAAAATTCTTGTTACTTCAACGGCTATTGCTCTCCATGTAGGTACTTAATCCTTTTTTCAAGAGGACACATACGACCACAGTAGTAGTGGTTTGCATGCCCTGGTAGAAGTGAGAACTCCACATTTGTCCCAC
>NW_027053307.1:0-39249 GCF_011386835.1 Chrysemys picta bellii
ATGCAAAACTGTGGGGTTGAAATAGTACTTCGACTCCACTGACACTAGATGCTGCCATCCTGTGGCTTAGCATTAGTGTCTGGGATGACTTGGGGCAAGATCTCAACCTCCCCGCAACCCACTTCACTGCTGCCAGAATCCCTCCTGCCCCGCCTGCTAGAGCTGCCTCCCTGCCCAACCTGGGTGGGGGTGGAGAAGAGGATTCTGATAACTTGAGCTGTGATTTGGAGGTGGAACAGCTGTCAAGGGCACTGAGGGGGAGGTAGCAGGAGCTCACCCTACAAGGAGGGGGGTTGGCACTGTAGGTTACTAGAAAGGACAAAAGACTCCATTCTGGGCTTCAGGAGGTGAATTCATCCCTCAGTGGTGGGCAGTTGCTGAGTGGAAATACTGCTGGTTCCAGTTGGCCTTAATTCCCCCTGATTCCTCGGGGCGTTTGAGTCTGTGACACGTTTACGTTCCCTTGCAGCAGGAGGACGTCACCACCAAAGTGATGCACTAGCTCCGCATCATCTGGCACTTGCGCCAGCTGCCTGAGACACTGCAGGTGTGTGTGTGTGTTGCTGGGGGTGCTCTTCACCTCCCGTTGTGGAAAATTGATCGAAAACTGTGGGGTTGCAATAGTGCTTGGACTCCACTGACACTAGATGCTGCCATCGTGTGGCTTATCATTAGTTTCTGGGATGACTTGGGGCAAGATCTCAACCTCCCCACAACCCACTTCACTGCTGCCAGAAACCCTCCTGCCCCCCCTTCTAGAACCGCCTCCCTGCCCAACCTGTGTGCGGGTGGAGAAGAGGGTTCTGATAACTTGAGGTGTGGTTTGGAGGTGGAAGAGCTGTCAAGGGCACTGAGGGGGAGGTAGGAGGAGCTCACCCTACAAGGAGGGGGGTTGGCACTGGAGGTTACTAGAAAGGAGAAGACGACTCCATTCTGGGGTTCAGTAGGTGAATTCATCCCTCCCTGCTTAAGGTACTGCTCTGGCTCACTGTAAATGGGGAGCTAGTGGAAAGGGAAATGGAGCCCCCTGGCACTCACTAAAAGGGAAAGTGGTGGATTCTCCATGTCTTGATGTCATTGAATGAAGACTAGATGACTTTCTGGAATGTGTTTTTCAAAAAAGTAACTGTTGTGCTATACAGGAAGCCCATGATATGCAAGGGGTTAGATGAGATGCTCTAAATTTCTCTTCTGGCCATAAAGTCTCCTAATTTTCTTAAAACTGAGTGTAGCGTTGGGAGCAGCCTCTGATGTTTTACTGTCTAGCCGGCTTGCTTCCTAGAATGAAGACGCATTGAGTGGGGTGATGGACAGAGAGTAGCTCAAACGTTCAAAGTGTCAGGCCAGCAGCAGGACATTAGCACTTCCGGGGATGGGTGTGTGTGGCAGTGACATCACAAAGGCCTTTTGCAGGACGTCAGCCTATGGGTCAAAGTTGTTAGGGAGGTGGTGACCTCAGAGAGAGATGCTCACATCAGCCAGGCAAAACAGGGGCTTAGGGCCAGGGAAACCTCAGAGACCCCTGTGGCTTTGCTTCAGCAAGTCTCCTTCTCGAGCTCTCTTTGAGGACTGAGAGAGTATTAGGGTTCACGTATGTGTGTTCGAGCAGGAGCCTCTTTCGAGTTTTCTCCTTTCCTTTTACCCATTTTACTAGAAAACAGAAGTCCCTGTTGAGAAAGTAAGTGCCTCGGAGAGTTTTGTAACCTGTTCAGTCTGATCCACCTGGTGCCATTTGAATTCTAGGCATCGAAAACACTAGTTTAAGGTGGCAGAATTTTATTCCCTCCCTGGGATTTTGTCCCGTAGAATCACTGGGGACATTAGGAAAATAACAAGGAGTCTGGTGGCACCTTAAAGACTAACAGATTTATTTGGGCATAAGCTTTCGTGAGTAAAAACCTCACTTCTTCGGATGCATAGAGTGAAAGTTACAGATGCAGGCATTATATACTGACACATGGAGAGCAGGGAGTTACTTCACAAGTGGAGAACCAGTGTTGACAGGGCCAATTCAAAAATCAGGGTGGATGTAGTCCACTCCCAATAATAGATGAGGAAGTGTCAATTCCAGGAGAGGAAAAGCTGCTTCTGTAGTGAGCCAGCCACTCCCAGTCCCTATTCAAGCCCAGATTAATGGTGTTGAATTTGCAAATGAATTTTAGTTCTGCTGTTTCTCTTTGAAGTCTGTTTCTGAAGTTTTTTTGTTCAATGATAGTGACTTTTAAATCTGTAATAGAATGACCAGGGAGATTGAAGTGTTCACTTACTGGCTTATGTATGTTACCATTCCTGATGTCCGACATGGGGACATTAGGGTTTGTCCTTTTCCTTTTACCTTTTCCTCCATCCCTCCTTCCTTTCTCTTCATCTCTTACTTCTTTTGTCCTTTCTCTTGTTCCCCTCCCACCACCAGGAGTGGTGTGTGTGTGTGTGTGTGTCTGTGTATTCCTGGGGGTGCTCTTCACCTCCCCCTTTCACTAAAAGGGAAAGTGGTGGATTCACCATCTCTTGATGTCATTGAATGAAGACTAGATGCCTTTCCAGAATGTGTGTTCCCAAAAAGTAACTATTGTACTATACTGGAAGCCTATGATATGGAGGGGGTTAGATGAGATGTTGTAAAGGTCTCTTCTGGCCAGAAAGTCTCCTACTTTTGGAAACACTGAGTGTAGCATTGGGAGCAGCCACTGATGTTTTACTGTCTAGCTGGCTTGCTTCCTAGAATGAAGAAGAATTTTGTGGGGTGATCCACAGAGCGTAGCTCAAACCTTCAAACTGTCAGGCCAGCAGCAGGACATGAGCACTTTAGGGTTTGGTTGAGTGTGGCAGTGATATCACAAAGGCTTTTTCAAGGACCTCAGCGTACTGGTCAAAGGTGTTAGGGAGCTGGTGACTTCAGAGAGAGATGCTGTCTTCAGCCAGGGAGGACAGGGCCTTACGACCAGGGAAACCTCAGAGACCCCTGTGGCTTTGCTTCAGCAAGTCTCCTTCTCAAGGTTTCTTTTTGAGGACAGAGAGAGTGTTCACGTATTTAAGTGCGAGCAGGAGCCTCTTTTGAGTTTTCTCCTTTCCTTTTACTGATTTTACTAGAAAACAGACGTCCCTGTTTAGAAGGTAAGAGCCTCCAAGAGGTTTTGGCAGCTGATCAGTCTGATCCATCTGGTGCCAGCTGAATTCTAGGCATGGAAAACAGTAGTTTAAGATGGCAGAATTTTATTCCATCCCTTGGATTTTGTGCCGTAGAATCACTGGGGACATTAGGGTTTGTCCTTTTTGTTTTACCTTTTCCTCCATCCCTCCTTCCTTTCTCTTCATCTCTTACTTCTTTTGTCCTTCCTCCTGTTCCCCTCCCACCACCAGGAGTTGTGTGTGTGTGTGTGTGTGTGTGTGTGTGTGTGTGTGTGTGTGTGTGTGTGTGTTGCTGGGGGTGCTCATCACCTCCCCTTGTGGGAAGTTCATCGAAAACTGTGGGGTTGAAATAGTGTTTGGACTCCACTGACACTAGATGCTGCCATCGTGTGGCTTAGCATTAGTGTCTGGGATGACTTGGGGCAAGATCTCAACTTCCCCGCAACCCACTTCACTTCTGCCAGAATCCCTCCTGCCCCCCCTGCTAGAGCCGCCTCCCTGGCCAACCTGGGTGGGGGTGGAGAACAGTGTTTTTTTCATACATTCATAGATTCTAGGACTGGAAGGGACCTCGAGAGGGCATCGAGTCCAGTCCCCTGCCCGCATGGCAGGACCAAATACCATCTAGGCCATCCCTGATAGACATTTATCTAACCTACTCTTAAATATCTCAAGAGATGGAGATTCCACAACCTCCCTAGGCAATTTATTCCAGTGTTTAACCACCCTGACAGTTAGGAACTTTTTCCTAATGTCCAACCTAGAGCTCCCTTGCTGCACTTTAAACCCATTGCTTCTGGTTCTATCCTTAGAGGCTAAGGTGAACAAGTTTTCTCCCTCCTCCTTATGACACCCTTTTAAATACCTGAAAACTGCTATCATGTCTCCTCTCAGTCTTCTCTTTTCCAAACTAAACAAAGCCAATTCTTTCAGCCTTCCTTCATAGGTCATGTTCTCAAGACCTTTAATCATTCTTGTTGCTCTTCTCTGGACCCTTTCCAATTTCTCCAGCTGAGGCCTAACCAGAGCAGAGTAGAGCGGAAGAATGACTTCTCGTGTCTTGCTCACAACACACCTGTTAATACATCCCAGAATCAGGTTTGCTTTTTTTGCAACAGCATCACACTGTTGACTCATATTTAGCTTGTGGTCCACTATAACCCCTAGATCCCTTTCTGCCGTACTCCTTCCTAGACAGTCTCTTCCCATTCTGTATGTGTGAAACTGATTGTTCCTTCCTAAGTGGAGCACTTTGCATTTGTCTTTGTTAAACTTCATCCTCTTTAACTCAGACCATTTCTCCAATTTGTCCAGATCATTTTGAATTATGACCCTGTCCTCCAAAGCAGTTGCAATCCCTCCCACTTTTGGTATCATCCGCAAACTTAATAAGCGTACTTTCTATGCCAATATCTAAGTCGTTGATGAAGATATTGAACAGCGCCGGTCCCAAAACAGACCCCTGCGATACCCCACTCGTTATGGCTTTCCAGCAGGATTGGGAACTATTAATAACAACTCTCTGAGTACGGTTATCCAGCCAGTTATGCACCCACCTTATAGTAGCCCCATCTAAATTGTATTTGCCTAGTTTATCAATAAGAATATCATGCGAGACCGTATCAAATGCCTTACTAAAGTCTAGGTATACCACATCCACAGCCTCACCCTTATCCACAAGGCTCGTTATCCTATCAAAGAAAGCTATCAGATTGGTTTGACATGATTTGTTCTTCACAAATCCATGCTGGCTGTTCCCTATCACCTTACCACCTTCCAAGTGTTTGCAGATGATTTCCTTAATTACTTGCTCCATTATCTTCCCTGGCACAGAAGTTAAACTCACTGGGGTCTGTAGTTTCCTGGGTTGTTTTTATTTCCCTTTTTATAGATGGGCACTATATTTGCCCTTTTCCAGTCTTCTGGAATCTCTCCCGTCTCCCATGATTTTCCAAAGATAATAGCTAGAGGCTCAGATACCTCCTCTATTAGCTCCTTGAGTATTCTAGGATGCATTTCATCAGGCCCGGGTGACTTGCAGGCATCTAACTTTTCTAAGTGATTTTTAACTTGTTCTTTTTTTATTTTATCTGCTAAACCTACCCCCTTCCCATTAGCATTCACTATGTTAGGCATTCCTTCAGACTTCTCGGTGAAGACCGAAACAAAGAAGTCATTAAGCATCTCCGCCATTTCCAAGTTTCCTGTTACTGTTTCTCCCTCTTCACTAAGCAGTGGGCCTACCCTGTCTTTGGTCTTCCTCTTGCTTCTAATGTATTGATAAAAAGTCTTCTTGTTTCCCTTTATTCCCGTAGCTAGTTTGAGCTCATTTTGTGCCTTTGCCTTTCTAATCTTGCCCCTGCATTCCTGTGTTGTTTGCCTATATTCATCCTTTGTAATCTGTCCCAGTTTCCATTTTTGATATGACTCCTTTTTATTTTTTAGATCATGCAAGATCTCATGGTTAAGCCAAGGTGGTCTTTTGCCACATTTTCTATCTTTCCTAACCAGCGGAATAGCTTGCTTTTGGGCCCTTAATAGTGTCCCTTTGAAAAACTGCCAACTCTCCTCAGTTGTTTTTCCCCTCAGTCTTGATTCCCATGGGACCTTACCTATCAGCTCTCTGAGCTTACCAAAATCTGCCTTCCTGAAATCCATTGTCTCTATTTTGCTGTTCTCCCTTCTACCCTTCCTTAGAATTGCAAACTCTATGATTTCATGATCACTTTCACCCAGGCTGCCTTCTACTTTCAAATTCTCAACGAGTTCCTCCCTATTTGTTAAAATCAAGTCTAGAACAGCTTCCCCCCAGTAGCTTTTTCAACCTTCTGAAATAAAAAGTTGTCTCCAATGCAGTCCAGGAATTTGTTGGATAGTCTGTGCCCCGCTGTGTTATTTTCCCAACATATAGCCGGATAGTTGAAGTCCCCCATCACCACCAAATCTTGGGCTTTGGATGATTTTGTTAGTTGCTTAAAAAAAGCCTCATCCACCTCTTCCACCTGGTTAGGTGGCCTGTAGTAGACTCCTAGCATGACATCTCCCTTGTTTTTTACCCCTTTTAGCCTAACCCAGAGACTCTCAACATTTCCGTCTCCTATGTCCATCTCTACCTCAGTCCAAGTGTGTACATTTTTAATATACAAGGCAACACCTCCTCCCTTTTTCCCCTGTCTATCCTTCCTGAGCAAGCTGTACCCATCCACACCAACATTCCAATCATGTGTATTATCCCACCAAGTTTCAGTAATGCCAACAATGTCATAGTTGTATTTATTTATTAGCACTTCCAGTTCTTCCTGCTTATTCCCCATACTTCTCGCATTTGTATAGAGACATCTAAGATACTGGTTTGATCTTTCCTCCCAGTTTTGTCCTGACCCTCCTTTCCCTCTGACAATATAGCCCACACTCCCTCTCGTTTTTGACCCATCTCCCCGGTCTCCATGTTCCCCACTTACCTGTGGGCTTTGCTCACCTGTCCCCGTCGAACCTAGTTTAAAGCCCTCCTCACTAGGTTAGCCAGTCTGTGTCCAAAGGTACTAATAACTTGAGCTGTGGTTTGGAGGTGGAACAGCTGTCAAGGGCACTGAGGGGGAGATAGCAGGAGCTCATCCTTCAAGGAGGGGGGTTGGCACTGGAGGTTACTAGATAGGACAAGAAGACTCCATTCTGGGGTTCAGGAGGTGAATTTATCCCTCAGTGGTGGGCAGGTGATGGGTGGAAGTAGTGCTGGTTCCAGGTGCCCTTAATTCCCGCTGATTCCTCGGGGCGTTTGAGTCTCTGACAGGTTCTCGTTCCCTTGCAGCAGGAGGACGTCACGGCCAAAAGTGATGCACCAGCTCCGCATCATCCGGCACTTGCGCCAGATTCCTGAGACACTGCAGGGGCTGTGCCTCTGAGGCCATCAGCAACTCCCGCTCCCTGCTGCAGGTACTGCTCTGGCTCACTGTAAATGGGGAGCTAGTGGAAGGGGAAATGGAGCCCCCTGGCACTCACTAAATGGGAAAGTGGTGGATTCTCCATCTCTTGATGTCATTGAAGGAAGACTAGATGCCTTTCTGCAATGTGTGTGCCCAAAAAGTAACTATTGTACTATACAGCAAGCCTATGGTATGCAAGGGGTTAGATGAGATGCTCTAAAGGTCTCTTGTGGCCATAAAGTCTACTAATTTTGGAAACACTGAGTGTAGCATTGGGAGCAGCCTCTGATGTTTTACCGTCTAGCCGGCTTGCTTCCTAGAATGAACAGGCATTGAGTGGGGTGATCCACAGAGAGTAGCTGAAACCTTCAAAGTGTCAGGCCAGCAGCAGGACATTAGCACTTCCGGGGAAGGGTGGGTGTGGCAGTGATATCACAAAGGCCTTTTGCAGGACGTCAGCCTATTGGTCAAAGGTGTTAGGGAGGTGGTAACCTCAGAGAGAGATGCTGACATCAGCCAGGCAGGACAGGGGCTTAGGGCCAGGGAAACCTCAGAGACCCCTGTGACTTTCATAGAATCATAGAATATCAGGGTTGGAAGGGACCTCAAGAGGTCATCTACTCCAACCCCGTCCTCAAAGCAGGACCAATTCCCAACTAAATCATCCCAGCCAGGGCTTTGTCAAGCCGGGCCTTAAAAACCTCCAAGGAAGGAGACTCCACCACCTCCCTAGTTAACGCATTCCAGTGCTTCACCACCCTCCTAGTGAAATAGTGTTTCCTAATATCCAACCTGGACCTCCCCCACTGCAACTTGAGACCATTGCTCCTTGTTCTGTCATCTGCCACCACTGAGAACAACCGAGCTCCATCCTCTTTGGAACCCCCCTTCACGTAGTTGAAGGCTGCTATCAAATCCCCCCTCATTCTTCTCTTCTGGAGACTAAACAATCCCAGTTCCCTCAGCCTCTCCTCATAAGTCATGTGCTCCAGACCCCTAATCATTTTTGTTGCTCTCCACTGGACTCTTTCCAATTTTTCCACATCCTTCTTGTAGTGTGGGGCCTGTCGGAGAAAAACAGAGTTCTCACTATTTGTTTAGGTACAGCAAGTCAGATGCTTTATTAACTCTCACAATTGCCCAGAGGGAGAGAGCTAAGCAGGTCTCTCCCAGGTAACTAATTACAGCAAGCATTTATACCTTTCATTACAGAAATAACGAGGGACAGCTGCGTTTTGTTTATACATAGGCCATCTTGATATCTCATTTCTTCACTTGTTTTGACTCTTGCCAACATACAATATTTTCTATACCTTATCTACACAAGGTCTTCTACACCTTATCTATACCAGGTCATAATGACTTCTTACACAGTTCTTTCTCACCCGCCTCACACATTCCTCGCTTCTACAAATCTCGCGTTATTAGGGTTACAGTTAGCCTAACTCTTGCTAACGAACTGTCATGCATTGCATCCCCTTCCTGTGAGCTCTTTCTCTGCTTCCACAGGCCCCAAACTGGACACAGTATTCCAGATGAGGCCTCACCAATGTCGAATAAAGGGGAACGATCACGTTCCTCGATCTGCTGGCAATGCCTCTACTTATACAGCCCAAAATGCCGTTAGCCTTCTTGGCAACAAGAGCACACTGTTGACTCATATCCAGCTTCTCGTCCACTGTGACCCCTAGGTCCTTTTCTGCAGAACTGCTACCTAGCCATTCGGTCCCTAGTCTGTAGCAGTGCATGGGATTCTTCCATCCTAAGTGCAGGACTCTGCACTTGTCCTTGTTGAACTTCATCAGGTTTTTTTTGGCCCAATCCTCTAATTTGTCTAGGTCCCTCTGTATCCGATCCCTACCCTCTAGCGTATCTACCACGCCTCCTAGTTTAGTGTCATCTGCAAACTTGCTGAGAGTGCAGTCCACACCATCCTCCAGATCATTAATAAAGATATTAAACAAAACCGGCCCCAGGACCGACCCTTGGGGCACTACTCCGCTTGAAACCGGCTGCCAACTAGACATGGAGCCATTGATCACTACCCGTTGAGCCCGACGATCCAGCCAGCTTTCTATCCACCTTACAGTCCATTCATCCATCCCATACTTCTTTAACTTGGTGGCAAGAATACTGTGGGAGAGCGTATCAAAAGCTTTGCTAAAGTCAAGGAATAACACATCCACTGCTTTCCCCTCATCCACAGAGCCAGTTATCTCATCATAGAAGGCAATTTGGTTAGTCAGGCACGACTTCCCCTTGGTGAATCCATGCTGACTGTTCCTGATCACTTTCCTCTCCTCTAAGTGTTTCATAATTGATTCCTTGAGGACCTGCTCCATGATTTTTCCAGGGACTGAGGTGAGGCTGACTGGCCTGTAGTTCCCCGGATCCTCCTCCTTCCCTTTTTTAAAGATGGGCACTACATTAGCCTTTTTCCAGTCATCCGGGACCTCCCTCGATCGCCATGAGTTTTCAAAAATAATGGCTAATGGCTGTGCAATCTCATCCGCCAAGTCCTTTAGCACCCTCGGATGCAGCGCATCCAGCCCCATGGAGTTGTGCACGTCCAGTTTTTCTAAATAGTCCCGAACCACTTCTTTCTCCACAGAGGGCTGGTCACCTTCTCCCCATATTGTGCTGCCCAGTGCAGCAGTCTGGGAGCTGACCTTGTTCGTGAAGACAGAGGCAAAAAAAGCATTGAGTACATTAGCTTTTTCCACATCCTCAGTCACTAGGTTGCCTCCCTCATTCAGTAAGGGGCCCACACTTTCCTTGACTTTCTTCTTGTTGCTAACATACCTGAAGAAACCCTTCTTGTTACTCTTAACATCTCTTGCTAGCTGCAACTCCAAGTGTGATTTGGCCTTCCTGATTTCACTCCTGCATGCCTGAGCAATATTTTTATACTCCTCCCTGGTCATTTGTCCAATCTTCCACTTCTTGTAAGCTTCTTTTTTGCGTTTAAGATCAGCAAGGATTTCACTGTTTAGCCAAGCTGGTCGCCTGCCATATTTACTATTCTTTCTACACATCGGGATGGTTTGTTCCTGCAACCGCAATAAGGATTCTTTAAAATACAGCCAGCTCTCCTGGACCCCTTTGCCCTTCATGTTATTCTCCCAGGGGATCCTGCCCATCTGTTCCCTGAGGGAGTCAAAGTCTGCTTTTCTGAAGTCCAGGGTCCGTATTCTGCTGCTCTCCTTTCTTCCTTGTGTCAGGATCCTGAACTCGACCATCTCATGGTCACTGCCTCCCAGGTTCCCATCCACTTTTGCTTCCCCTACTAATTCTTCCCTGTTTGTGAGCAGCAGGTCGAGAAAAGCTCTGCCCCTAGTTGGTTCCTCCAGCACTTGCACCAGGAAATTGTGCCCTACACTTTCCAAAAACTTCCTGGATTGTCTGTGCACCGCTGTATTGCTCTCCTAGCAGATATCAGGGTGATTAAAGTCTCCCATGAGAACCAGGGCCTGCGATCTAGCAACTTCTGCTAGTTGCCAGAAGAAAGCCTCGTCCACCTCATCCCCCTGGTCTGGTGGTCTATACCAGACTCCAACCGTGACATCCCCCTTGTTGCTCACACTTCTCAACTTTATCCAGAGACTCTCAGGTTTTTCTACAGTTTCATACCGGACCTCTGAGCACTCATACTCCTCTCTTACATACAATGCAACTCCCCCACCTTTTCTGCCCTGCCTGTCTTTCCTGAACAGTTTATATCCATCCATGACAGTACTCCAGTCATGTGAGTTATCCCACCAAGTGTCTGTTATTGCTTCAGCAAGTCTCCTTCTCGAGGTCTCTCTTTGAGGACTGAGAGAGTATTAGTGTTCACATGTGTGAGTGCGAGCAGGAGCCTCTTTGGAGTTTTCTCCTTTCCTTTGACGGATTTTACTAGAAAACAGACGTCCCTATTTAGAAGGTAAGAGCCTCCAAGAGGTTTTGGAACCTGCTCAGTCTGATCCATCTGGTGCCAGCTGAATTCTAGGCATGGAAAACACTAGTTTAAGGTGGCAGAATTTTATTCCCTCTGTGGGATTTTGTCCCGTAGAATCACAGGGGACATTAGTGTTTGTCATTTTCGTTTTACCCTTTCCTCCATCCCTCCTTCCTTTCTCTTCATCTCTTACTTCTTTTGTCCTTTCTCCTGTTCACCTGCCACCACCAGGAGTGGTGTGTGTGTGTGTGTGTGTGTGTGTTGCTGGGGGTGCTCTTCACCTCCCCTTGTGGGAAGTTGATCCAAAACTGTGAGGTTGAAATAGTGCTTGAACTCCAATGACACTAGATGCTGCCATCCTGTGGCTTAGCATTAGTGTCTGGGATGATTGGGGCAAGATCTCAACCTCCCCGCAACCCACTTCACTGCTGGCAGAATCCCTCCTGCCCCCCCTGCTAGAGCCGCCTCCCTGCCCAACCTGGGTGGGGGTGGAGAAGAGGGTTCTGATAACTTGAGCTGTGGTTTGGAGGTAGAACAGCTGTCAAGGGTACTGAGGGGGAGGTAGCAGGAGCTCACCCTACAAGGTGGTGGGTTGGCACTGGAGGTTACTAGAAAGGACAAGAAGACTCCATTCTGGGTTCAGGAGGTGAATTCATCCCTCAGTGGAGGGCAGGTAGTCAGTTTAAATACTGCTGGTTCCAGGTGCCCTTAATTCCCCCTGATTCCTCGGGGCGTTTGAGTCTTTGACAGGTTCTCGTTCCCTTGCAGCAGGAGGACGTCATGGCCAGAGTGATGCACCAGCTCCGCATCATCCGGCACTTGTGCCAGGTGCCTTAGACACTGCAGGGGCTGTGCCTCTGAGGCCATCAGCAACTCCCGCTCCCTGCTGCAGGTACTGCTCTGGCTCACTGTAAATGGGGTGCTAGTGGAAGGGGAAATGGAGCCCCCTGGCACTCAGTAAAAGGGAAAGTGGTGGATTCTCCATCTCTTGATGTCATTTCATGAAGACTAGATGCCTTTCTGGAATGTGTGTGCCCAAAAAGTACCTATTGTACTATACAGGAAGCCTATGATATGCAGGGGGTTAGATGAGATGTTCTAAAGGTCTCTTCTGGCCATAAAGTGTAGTAATTTTGGAAACACTGAGTGTAGCATTGGGAGCAGCCTCTGATGCTTTACTGTCTAGCCGGCTTGCTTCCTAGAATGAAGACGCATCGAGTGGGGTGATCCACAGAGAGTAGCTGAAACCTTCAAAGTGTCAGGCCAGCAGCAGGACATTAGCACTTCAGGGGATGGGTGGGTGTGGCAGTGACATCACAAAGGCCTTTTGCAGTGTAGTAGTTCCGGGGTGGGGCTCGTCCCTTCCTGGGGTACCTGGGAGCCAGGCCGCCCCGCTACAAAGCGAATAACAGTTAGGGCCCAGACCTTTGGGTAGGGGCTGAGCACACAATTAGCAGTTCGGCGCTCAGGCCTTTGTGCAGGGACTGAGCACACAATCAACAGTTCAGAGCTCAGGCCCTTATGCAGGGACTGAGCACACAATCAACAGCTCCGGCCCTGGGTCAGGGCGGGGAACAAACCAGTAGTCAGTCAGCGGCCCAGGCCTTGTAGCAGGAGCTGGGTCAGTTTGGGTTAGCCCAGGCCCTAGGTCAGGGCGGGGCAGCAAACCAATCGTCAGTCAGAGGCCCAGGCCCCTTGGACAAGGAGGAGGAGAGACTGCCACCCAGCACGGGGTGGCAGGGGGGAACACAGGCCCACCCACTCCACTGTGTTCCAGCCCGGGGCCCTATCCGCAGCAGTCCGTCTGCCGCGCAGTCAGTGGGGATCCTGACCGCAACACACTGACATGGGTTCGGGGTCTGCTATCCCCGGGCCACTTCCCATCTCCTCCTCCATGGGTACCTGTTCCTCCTGAGTTCCGTCTGCTGGGTCGCAGATCATGGGCTGCTCCGGGCCCCGAGCAGCAGGTAGGTCTGTCACTCCCTCTGGGCCCTTGGCGGGGGAAGCTCAGACCGTTCCTCAGGATACCGGGCTCTCGGCAGGCTCAGGTCCGCGGGAGCTCGGGCACCAGCGTCTGTCCTCTCTCGCTGCCGGCCAGCTACTGAGCGCTCTGGCTTGGCCTTTATACTTCCTGTCCCGCCCCTTGACTTCCGGGGGTTGGGGACAGGCCGCGGTGGCCTTGACTTCCTGGGGCGCCTGGGAGCCAGGCCGCCCCGCTACATGCAGTATCTCAGCGTATTGGTCAAAGGTGTTAGGGAGGTGGTGACCTCAGAGAGAGATGCTGACATCAGTCAGGGGCGCAGGGCCAGGGAAACCTCAGAGACCCCTGTGGCTTTGCTTTAGCAAGTCTCCTTCTCGAGGTCTCTCTTTGAGGACTGAGAGAGTATTAGGGTTCACGTATGTGAGTGCGAGCAGGAGCCTCTTTCGAGTTTTCTCCTTCCCTTTTACTGATTTTACTAGAAAACAGACGTCCCTGTTTAGAAGGTAAGAGCCTCCAAAAGGTTTTTGAACCTGCTCAGTCTGATCCACCTGGTGCCCGTTGAATTCTAGGCATGGAAAACACTAGTTCAAGGTGACAGAATTTTGTAGTCCACACGGGATTTTGTCCCGTGGAATCACTGGGGACATTAGGGTTTGTCCTTTTCGTTTTACCTTTTCCACCATCCCTCCTTCCTTTCTCTTCATCTCTTACTTCTTTTGTCCTTTCTCCTGTTCCCCTCCCACCACCAGGAGTGGTGTGTGTGTGTGTGTGTTGCTGGGGATGATCTTCACCTCCTCTTGTGGGAAGTTCATCCAAAACTGTGGGGTTGAAATAGTGCTTGGACTCCACAGACACTAGATGCTGCCATCCTGTGGCTTAGCGTTAGTGTCTCGGATGACTTCGGCAAGATCTCAACCTCCCCGCAACCCACTTCACTGCTGCCAGAATCCCTCCTGCCCCCACTGCTAGACCCGCCTCCCAGCCCAACCTTGGTGGGGGTCTAGAAGAGGTTTCTGATGACTTAAGCTGTGGTTTGGAGGTGGAACAGCTGTCAAGGACACTGAGGGGGAGGTAGCAGGAGCTCACCCTAGAAGGAGGGGGATTGGCACTGGAGGTTACTAGAAAGGACAAGAAGACTCCATTCTGGGATTCAGGAGGTGAATTCATCCCTCAGTGTTGGGCAGGTGCTGAGTGGAAATACTGCTGGTTCCAGGTTGTGCCTCTGAGGCCTTCAGCAACTCCCGCTCCCTGTTGCAGGTACTGCTCTGGCTCACTGTAAATGGGGAGCTAGTGGAAGGGGAAATGGAGCCCCCTGGCACTCAGTGAAAGGGAAAGTGGTGGATTCTCCATCTCTTGAAGTCATTGAATGAAACTAGATGCCTTTCTGGAATGTTTGTGCCCAAAAAGTAACTATTGTCCTATACAGGAAGCCTATGATATGCAGGGGGTTAGATGAGATGCTCTAAAGGTCTCTTCTGGCCATAAAGTGTATTAATTTTGGAAACACTGAGTGTAGCATTGGGAGCAGCCTCTAATGTTTTACTGTCTAACCGGCTTGCTTCCTAGAATGAAGACGCATTGAGTGGGGTGATCCACAGAGAGTAGCTCAAACCTTCAAAATGTCAGGCCAGCAGCAGGATATTAGCACTTCAGGGGATGGGTGGGTGTGGCAGTGACATCACAAAGGCCTTTTGCAGGAGCTCAGCCTATTGGTCAAAGTTGTTAGGGAGGTGGTGACCTCAGAGAGAGATGCTCACATCAGCCAGGCAAAACAGGGGCGCAGGGCCAGGGAAACCTCAGAGACCCCTGTGGCTTTGCTTCAGCAAGTCTCCTTCTCGAGCTCTCTTTGAGGACTGAGAGAGTATTAGGGTTCACATATGTGAGTGTGAGCAGGAGCCTCTTTCGAGTTTTCTCCTTTCCTTTTACCCATTTTACTAGAAAACAGAAGTCCCTGTTGAGAAAGTAAGTGCCTCGGAGAGGTTTGTAACCTGTTCAGTCTGATCCACCTGGTGCCATCTGAATTCTAGGCATGGAAAACACTAGTTTAAGGTGGCAGAATTTTATTCCCTCCCTGGGATTTTGTCCCGTAGAATCACTGGGGATATTAGGAAAACAACAAGGAGTCTGGTGGCACCTTAAAGACTAACAGATTTATTTGGGCATAAGCTTTCGTGAGTAAAAACCTCACTTCTTCGGATGCATAGAGTGAAAGTTACAGATGCAGGCATTATATACTGACACATGGAGAGCAGGGAGTTACTTCACAAGTGGAGAACCAGTGTTGACAGGGCCAATTCAAAAATCAGGGTGGATGTAGTCCACTCCCAATAATAGATGAGGAAGTGTCAATTCCAGGAGAGGAAAAGCTGCTTCTGTAGTGAGCCAGCCACTCCCAGTCCCTATTCAAGCCCAGATTAATGGTGTTGAATTTGCAAATGAATTTTAGTTCTGCTGTTTCTCTTTGAAGTCTGTTTCTGAAGTTTTTTTGTTCAATGATAGTGACTTTTAAATCTGTAATAGAATGACCAGGGAGATTGAAGTGTTCACTTACTGGCTTATGTATGTTACCACTCCTGATGTGCGATTTGTGTCCATTTATTCTTTTGCGGAGGGACTGTCCGGTTTGGCCAATGTACATGGGAGAGGGGCATTGCTGGCACATGATGGCATATATGACATTAGTGGATGTGCAGGTGAATGAGTCCCTGATGGTGTGGCTGATGTGGTTGGGTCCTCTGATGCTGTTGCCAGAGTAGATATGGGGACAGAGTAGGCAACGAGGTTTGCTACGGGGATAGGTTCCTGGGTTGGTGTTTCTGTGGTGTGGTGTGTAGTTGCTGGTGAGTATTTGCTTCAGGTTGGGGGGTTGTCTGTAAGCGAGGACTGGCCTGCCTCCCAAGGTCTGTGAGAGTGAGGGATCATTTTCCAGGATAGGTTGTAGATCGTGGATAATGCGCTGGAGAGGTTTTAGCTGGGGGCTGTATGTGATGGCCAGTGGTGTTCTGTTCTTGTTCTTGTTGGGCCTGTCCTGTAGTAGGTGATTTCTGGGTACCCGTCTTGCTCTGTCAATCTGTTTCCTCACTTCCCCAGGTGGGTATTGTAGTTTTACGAATGCTTGATAAAGATCTTGTAGGTGTTTGTCTCTGTCTGAGGGGTTGGAGCAAATTCGGTTGTATCTTAGGGCTTGGCTGTAGACAATGGATCGTGTGATGTGTCTTGGATGGAAGCCGGAGGCATGTAGGTACGTATAGCGGTCAGTAGGTTTCCGGTATAGGGTGGTGTCTATGTGACCATCACTTATTTGTACTGTAGTGTCCAGGAAGTGGATCTCTTGTGTGGACTGGTCCAGGCTGAGGTTGATGGTGGGGTGGAAATTGTTGAAGTCCAGGTGGAATTCTTCAAGGGCCTCCTTTCCATGGGTCCATATGATGAAGATGTCGTCAATGTAGTGCAAGTAGAGGAGGGGCACTAGGGGACGAGAGCTGAGGAAGCGTTGTTCTAAGTCAGCCATAAAAATGTTGGCATACTGTGGGGCCATGCGAGTACCCATAGCAGTGCCACTGACTTGAAGGTATAAGTTGTCCCCAAATCTGAAGTGGTTGTGGGTGAGGACAAAGTCACAAAGCTCAGCCACCAGGCTTGCTGTGGCCTCATCAGGGATACTGTTCCTGACAGCTTGTAGTCCATCCTCATGTGGAATATTGGTATAAAGTGCTTCTACATGCATGGTGGCCAGGATGGTGTTTCCAGGAAGAACATCAATGCATTGTAGTTTCCTCAGGAAGTTGGTGGTGTCTCGAAGATAGCTGGGAGTGCTGGTAGCATAGGGCCTGAGGAGAGAGGCCAAATAGCCAGATAATCCTGCCGTCAGAGTGCCAATGCCTGAGATGATGGGGCGTCCAGGGTTTCCGGGTTTATGGATCTTGGGTAGCAGATAGAATACCCCTGGTCGGGGTTCTGGGGGTGTGTCCATGTAGATTTGTTCCCGTACTATAGCTGGGAGTTTCTTGAGCAGATGGTGTAGTTTCTTTTGGTATTCCTCAGTGGGATCAGAGGATAGTGGCCTGTAGAATGTGGTCTTGGAGAGTTGCCTGGCAGCCTCCTGTTCATAATCTGACCTGTTCATTATGACTACAGCACCTCCTTTGTCAGCCCCTTTGATGATAATGTCAGAGTTGTTTCTGAGGCTGTGGATGGCATTGCGTTCTGTACGGCTGAGGTTATGGGACAAGTGATGTTGTTTGTCCACAATTTCAGCCTGTGCACGTCTGCGGAAACACTCTATGTAGAGGTCCAGTCTGTCATTTCGACCGTCAGGAGGAGTCCACGCAGAATTCTTCTTTTTGTAGTGTTGGTAGGAGGGTTCCTGTGGGTCAGTGCACTGTTCAGTGGTGCGTTGAAAATATTCCTTGAGTCGGAGACGAGGAAAGTAGGCTTCCAGATCACCGCAGAACTGTATCATGTTCGTGGGGACGGTGGGACAGAAAGAGAGTCCCCGAGATAGGACAGACTCTTCTGCTGGGCTAAGCGTGTGGTTGGAAAGATTGACAATGTTGTTAGATGAGTTGAGGGTACCATTGTTATAGCCCCTAGTGGCAGGTATTAGTTTAGATAACTTACAGTCCTTTTTCCTCTGTAGAGAAGTGAAGTGTGCATTGTAAATGGCTTGTCTCATTTTTGTAAAGTCCAGCCACGTGGAAGTTTGTGTAGAAGGCTGGTATTGTATGAGAGTCTCCAGTTCTGAGAGCTCATTCTTGATCTTCTCCTGTCTGCTGTACAGGATGCTGATCAGGTGGTTCCTCAGTTTCTTTGAGAGAGTGTGTGGCACAATCTCTCACCATACTCAGTGTAGTATGTTGATTGCAATGGATTTTTGACCTTCCGTCCTTTTGGTATGATGTCCATCTGTTTGCATTTGGAGAGGAAGATGATGTCTGTCTGTATCTGTGCAAGTTTTTTGTTGAGGTTGATGGATTTCCACTCCATACGGCTAAATTTAGTGCCTTGCATGGTGTCAAGTATCAGGGGGTAGCCATGTTAGTCTGTATCTACAAAAACAACAAGGAGTCTGGTGGCACCTTAAAGACTAACAGATTTATTTGGGCATAAGCTTTCGTGAGTAAAAACCTCACTTCTTCGGATGCATAGAGTGAAAGTTACAGATGCAGGCATTATATACTGACACATGGAGAGCAGGGAGTTACTTCACAAGTGGAGAACCAGTGTTGACAGGGCCAATTCAAAAATCAGGGTGGATGTAGTCCACTCCCAATAATAGATGAGGAGGTGTCAATTCCAGGAGAGGAAAAGCTGCTTCTGTAGTGAGCCAGCCACTCCCAGTCCCTATTCAAGCCCAGATTAATGGTGTTGAATTTGCAAATGAATTTTAGTTCTGCTGTTTCTCTTTGAAGTCTGTTTCTGAAGTTTTTTTTGTTCAATGATAGTGACTTTTAAATCTGTAATAGAATGACCAGGGAGATTGAAGTGTTCACATACTGGCTTCTGTATGTTACCATTCCTGATGTCCGACATGGGGACATTAGGGTTTGTCCTTTTCCTTTTACCTTTTCCTCCATCCCTCCTTCCATTCTCTTCATCTCTTACTTCTTTTGTCCTTTCTCTTGTTCCCCTCACACCACCAGGAGTGGTGTGTGTGTGTGTGTGTGTGTGTGTGTGTGTGTGTGTGTGTGGTGCTGATGGTTCTCTTCTCCTCCCCTTGTGGGGAGTTGATCCAAAACTGTGGGGTTGAAATAGTGCTTGGACCCCACTGACAGTAGATGCTGCCATTGTGTGACTTAGCATTAGTGTCTGGGATGACTTGGGTCAAGATCTCAACCTCCCTGCAACCCACTTCACTGCTGTCAGAATCCCTCCTGCACACCCTGTTAGAGCCGCCTCCCTGCCCAACCTGTGTCAGGGTGGAGAAGAGGGTTCTGATTACTTGAGCTGTGGTTTGGAGGTGGAATATCTGTGAAGGGCACTGAGCAGGAGGTAGCAGGAGCTCACCCTACAAGGAGGGGGGTTGGCTCTGGAGGTTTCTAGAAAGGACAAGAAGACTCCATTTTGGGGTTCAGGAGGTGAATTCATCTCTCATTGACGGGCAGGTGCTGGGTGGAAATACTGCTGGTTCCAGGTTCCCTTAATTCCCCCTGATTCCTCGGGGCGTTTGAGTCTCTGACAGGTTCTCGTTCCCTTGCAGCAGGAGGACGTCAGGGCCAAAATGATGCACCAGCTCCGCATCATCCTGCACTTACGCCACGTGCCTGAGACACTGCAGGGGCTGCGCCTCTGAGGCCTTCAGGAACTCCCGCTCCCTGCTGCAGGTACTGCTCTGGCTCACTGTAAATGGGGAGCTAGTGGAAGGGGAAATGGAGCCCCCTGGCCCTCACTAAAAGAGAAAGTGATGGATTCTCCATCTCTTAATGTCATTTAATTTAGACTAGATACCTTTCTGGAATGTTTGTGCCCAAAAAGTAACTATTGTACTATACAGGAAGCCCATGATATGCAGGGGCTTAGATGAGATGCTCTAAAGGTCTCTTCTGGCCATAAAGTGTAGTAATTTTGGAAACACGGAGTGTAGCATTGGGAGCAGCCTCTGATGTTTTACTGTCTAGCCGGCTTGCTTCCTAGAATGAAGACCCATTGAGTGGGGTGATTCACACAGAGTAGCTCAAACCTTCAAAGTGTCAGGCCAGCAGGAGGACATTAGCACTTCAGGGTTTGGTTGGGTGTGGCAGTGACATCACAAAGGCCTTTTGCAGGACGTCAGCTTATTGGTCAAATGTGTTAGGGAGGTGGTGACCTCAGAGAGAGATGCTGACATCAGAGAGAGATGCTGACATGAGGGCCAGGGAAACCTCAGAGACCCCTCTGGCTTTGCTTCAGCAAGTCTCCTCCTTGAGGTCTCTCTTTGAGGAAAGTAAGTGCCTCGGAGAGGTTTGTATCCTGTTCAGTCTGATCCACCTGGTGCCAGCTGAATTCTAGGCATGGAAAACACTAGTTCAAGGTGGCAGAATTTTATTCCCTCCCTGTGATTTTGTCCCGTAGAATCACTGGGGACATTAGTGTTTGTCCTTTTCGTTTTACCTTTTCCTCCCTCCCTCCTTCCTTTCTCTTCATCTCTTACTTCTTTTGTCCTTTCTCCTGTTCCCCTCCCACCACCGGGAGTGGTTTGTGTGTGTTTGTGTGTTGCTGGGGGTGCTCTTCACCTCCCTTTGTGGGGAGTTCATCCAAACCTGTGTGGTTGAAATAGTGCTTGGACTCCACTGACACTAGATGCTGCCATCGTGTGGATTAGCATTGGTGTCTGGGATGACTTGGGGCAA
Source organism: Chrysemys picta bellii (assembly GCF_011386835.1). Taxonomy (NCBI): domain Eukaryota; kingdom Metazoa; phylum Chordata; order Testudines; family Emydidae; genus Chrysemys; species Chrysemys picta. The sequence goes on from NW_027053307.1 coordinate 20,299, forward strand.
GATCTCAACCTCCCCGGAACCCACTTCACTGCTGCCAGAATCCCTCCTGCCCCCCCTGCTAGAGCCGCCTCTCTGGCCAACCTGGGTGGGGGTGGAGAAGAGGGTTCTGATAACTTGAGCTGTGGTTTGGTGGTGGAACATCTGTCAAGGGCACTGAGAGGGAGGTAGCAGCAGCTCACCCTTCAAGGAGGGGATTTGGCACTGGAGGTTACTAGAAAGGACAAGAAGACTCCATTCTGGGGTTCAGGAGGTGAATTCATCCCTCAGCGGTGGGCAGGTGCTGAGTGGAAATACTGCTGGTTCCCGGTGCCCTTAATTCCCCCTGATTCCTCGGGGCGTTTGAGTCTCTGACAGGTTCTCGTTCCCTTGCAGCAGGAGGACGTCACGGCAAAAGTGATGCACCCGCATCATCCGCCACTTGCGCCAGGTGCCTGAGACACTGCAGGGGCTGTTCCTCTGAGTCTTTCAGCAACTCCCACTCCCTGCTGCAGGTACTGCTCTGTCTCACTGTAAATGGGGAACTAGTGGAAGGGGAAATGGAGCCCCCTGGCACTCACTAAAAGGGAAAGTGGTGGATTCTCCATCTCTCGATGTCATTGAATGAAGACTAGATGCCTTTCTGGAATGTGTGTGCCCAAAAAGTAACTATTGTACTATACAGGAGGCCTATGATATGCAGGGGCTTAGATGAGATGCTCTAAAGGTCTCTTGTGGCCATAAAGTCTACAAATTTTGGAAACACTGAGTGTAGTATTGGGAGCAGCCTGTGATGTTTTACTGTCTAGCCGGCTTGCTTCCTAGAATGAAGACGCATTGAGTGGGGTGATCCACAGAGAGTACCTGTGTCAAGGCTGTATCCCCACTTTGAAGTTTAGGGTACAAATGTAGGGGCCTGCATGAAAACGTCTAAGCTTAACCACCATCCCAAGGCTAATTTCCTCCCCTGGGTAGCCTTGAGAAACCTTTCACCAATTCCCTGGTGAATACAGATCCAAACCCCTTGGATCTTAAAACAAGGAGAAATAAACCATCCCCCCTCCTTCCTCCCACCAACTTCTGGTGAATACAGATCCAACCCTCTTGGATCTAAAAGAAGGAGAAATTAACCATTCCCCTCCTTCCTCCCACCAACTCCTGGTGAATCAAGATCCAAACTCCTTGGATCTTAAAACAAGGAAAAATCAATCAGGTTCTTAAAAATAAGGCTTTTAATTAAAGAAAAAGGTAAAAATCATCTCTGTCAAATCAGTATGGAAATTAACCTTACAGGGTAATCAAACTTAAAGAGCTCAGAGGACTCCCCTCTAGTCTTAGGTTCAAAGTACAGCAAACAAAGATAAACACTCTAGGAAAAGGTACATTTACAAGTTGAGAAAACAAAGGAAAACTAACACGCCTTGTTTGAAATAGGAGAGACTTGTTTAGAAAGATGTGGAGAACCTGGATTGATGTCTGGTCCCTCTCAGTCCCGAGGGCGAACACCCACACAAACAAAGAACACAAACAAAAGCCTTCCCCTCCCCAAGATTTGAAAGTATCTTGTCCCCTTATTGGTCCTTTAGGTCAGATGCCAGCCAGGTTACCTGAGCTTCTTAACCCTTTAGAGGGAAAAGGATTTTGGAGTCTCTGGCCAGGAGGATTTTATAGTACTGTACACAGGACAGCTGTTACCCTTCCCTTTATAGTTATGACAACCTCAAAGCTTCAAAGTGTCAGGCCAGCAGCAGGACATTAGCACTTCAGGGTTTGGTTGGGTGTGGCAGTGACATCACAAAGGCCTTTTGCAGGATGTCAGCTTATTGGTCAAATGTGTTAGGGAGGTGGTGACCTCCGAGAGAGATGCTGACATCAGCCTGGCAGGACAGGAGCACAGGGCCAGGGAAACCTCAGAGACCCTGTGGCTTTGCTTCAGCAAGTCTCCTTCTCGAGGTCTTTCTTTGAGGACTGAGAGAGTATTAGGGTTCACGTATGTGAGTGCGTGCAGGAGCCTCTTTCGAGTTTTCTCCTTTCCTTTTACTGATTTTACTAGAAAACAGATGTCCCTGTTTAGAAGGTAAGAGCCTCCAAGAGGTTTTGGCAGCTGCTCAGTCTGATCCACGTGGTGCCAGCTGAATTCTAGGCATGGAAAACAGTAGTTTAAGATGGCAGAATTTTATTCCATCCCTTGGATTTTGTGCCGTAGAATCACTGGGGACATTAGGGTTTGTCCTTTTTGTTTTACCTTTTCCTCCATCCCTCCTTCCTTTCTCTTCATCTCTTACTTCTTTTGTCCTTTCTCCTGTTCCCCTCCCACCACCAGGAGTGGTGTGTGTGTGTGTGTTGCTGGGGGTGCTCATCACCTCCCCTTGTGGGAAGTTCATCGAAAACTATGGGGTTGAAATAGTGTTTGGACTCCACTGACACTAGATGCTGCCATCCTGTGACTTGGCATTAGTGTCTGGGATGACTTGGGGCAAGATCTCAACTTCCCCGCAACCCACTTCACTGGGTTGCGGGGCCATCAGCAACTCCCGCTCCCTGCTGCAGGTACTGCTCTGGCTCACCGTAAATGGGGAGCTAGTGGAAGTGGAAATGGAGCCCCCTGGCACTCACTAAATGGGAAAGTGATGGATTCTCCATCTCTTGATGTCATTGATTGAAGACTAGATGCCTAACAACACCTAACAAGAGGCAAGATAAATAAAAATCAGATAAACTGTATGGGTTTTATCTTGACCTGCATTCTGATTACCAAGAATCTTCACTCCCCAGGAATGAAGATTATTTAGATAGAATCAATAATACAGAATACGCCATATAAAGCAATTCAGAATCACCATTTACCCTGACTCAATACTTTAAGGAGAAGAACACTCTGATGGCTTGGATACCATCTTATCGGATTCAGTGTTGTTGAAAGCTATGACACTGATAGAAATAGAGCAGACATTTGTCTGACACTTCATCGAGAGGCCTTCGGGAGCCACTGAAGGAAGATCAGTCAATAGGCAGACAAATGTAACTGGGGCCGAGCTGTGCACCCAGCAGGCCAAACATGGTTCCCCACACACCTGGAAATGTGAGTTACGGGTAGGCAATGCGGGGTAATCACGATGGACAAGGAAGCTTTCCTCACCAAGTGAATGATGGACATCGTACTGGAAAAGGGGGAGGGAGGGATGCTGATGCTCTGTGTAATTCAAAACTGAGTAGGCTAATGTACATTCATGCCTGGCAATAACTGAGGGAACATTGTTAGGGGGCTTATTCCTTCACCCTCTCACTTCCCTGGTCCTTCTCGCATGAACAGAGAGTAACAATACCCAAAGTCCGAAGGTGCAAACAATTCGATGAACTTCCAGGAAGCATGATTCCAGTTTCCTTCTCAATCCAAGATACGCAACTTCAGCTACGTGAATAGCATAGCTGAAGTCGAAGTATCTTGGATCGAATTACCTGGGGTCCAGACAGCGCGGGATCGGTGGCCGTGGCTCCCCCGTCAACTGCACTACCGCCGCTCACTCTGGTGGAGTTCCGGAGTCGACGGTGTGCACGTTCGGGGATCGATATATCGATCCCAGATAAATCGATTGCTACCCGCCGATACGGCGCGTAGTGAAGACGTACCCTAGTGTCCCCCTTCCCAGCTCTGACACCACAGAGCCTTGCCTGTGTCCCTGTTCCTGTTCCCATTCCCTGTTCCCATTCCTGCCCTTAGCAAAACATGATCCCAATTCCCCCACCCACAGTCTCTGTTCCCATTCCCCCCTTACTTCCTGATTGACTGCAGACTATATAGTAAAACTTGAGTTCTGCTTAGCTAGGGTTACCATATTTCAGCAAGCAAAACAGAGGACGGGAGGAGCCCCGCCCCTGTCCCTCCCACTTCCCACCCCCCAGAACCCCCAACCCTCCCCCCGTTCCTTGTCCCCTGACTGCCCCCTCCTGGGACCCCTGCCCCTAACTGCCCCCCAGGACTCCACCCCCTATCTAAGCCTCCCTGCCTCTTGTCCCCTGACTGCCCCAACCCTTATCCACACCCCCACCCCCAGACAGACCCCTGGGACTCCCACGCCCCATCCAACCACTCCCCACCCCCTGACAGCCCCCCCCCCAGAACTCCCAACCCATCTAAACCCCTCTGCTCCCTGTCCCCTGACTGCTCCGATCCCTCTCCCCACTCCTGCTCCCTGACAGCTCCCCCCCAGAACTCCCAACCCCCCACCCCTCCCGCTCCTTGTCCCCTGACTGCCCCCTCCTGGGACCCCTGCTCCTAACTGCCCTCCAGAACCCCACCTCCTACCTAAGCCTCCCTGTTCCTTATCCCCTAACTGCTCCTTCCTAAGACCCCCCCCAACTGCCCCCCAGGACCCTACCCCCTACCTGTACCCTGACTGCCCAAAACTTTCTCCACTCCCCCCAAAAAGCCCCCCCCTGAACTCCCGACCCCCCCCCACCGTTTCTTGACTGCCCCCTCCAGAACCTTCCTGCCCCCCTGGCCCCCTTACCCTGCTGCTCAGAACAGGGTGTTGGGCTCTGCGCGAGCCGGAGATGTGGCTGCGCTCCCCAGCACAACACACAACGCGGTCCCTGGCCCTGCACAGTGCTGCTGGAGCCGGGCGCGGGGCTGCCGGGGAGGAGCTGCCGGCTCAGAATGCAGGGAGGGAGGGAGGAGGAGGAGCTCCTCTACAGCTGCTCCGGAGTCCAGCCCGTGACTTTCCTGCAGCCCTCCCAGCCGCTCGCTCTGCTCTGCCGGGGGGGGGGGAAATCCCGGACATTTTGAGTGATTTACAAATTCCCCCCGGACGCTATTTTTAGCACAAAAAGGAGGACATGTCCGGGTAAATCCGGACGAATGGTAACCCTAGCCGACCCAGGCTGGAGACGCGCCTCCTCCCCCCACACCCTCCTTACCTGCTTCAGGCTTCCCGTGAATCAAATATTCGTGGGAAGCAGGGGAGGGGGCGGAGTTGGGGCGGGGACTTTGGGGAAGGGGCAGAGTTGGGGCGGGGGGGCATGGGCGGGGCCCCGTGGAGTGTCCTCCTTTTGGAGGCTCAAAATATGGTAACCCTAGGGTCGGCCCGCCCAGCACTGCCAGTCCCCGGCCCGGCCCCCGGCCGAGCACCTCCGGCCCGCCCAGCACTGCCGGCCCCCGGCCGAGCACCTCCGGCCCGCCCAGCACTGCCGGCCCCCGGCCGAGCACCCCCGGACCAGCCTCGCCGACCGCCGGCCCCCGAGCCCCCGGCCCGGCCGACCTCCGTCCCCCAAGCCCCCGGCCCGGCCCGGCCGACCTCCGTCCCCCGAGCCCCCGAGCCGCCGGCCCCCGAGCCCCCGGCCCGGCACCGCTGGCTCCCGAGCCCCCGGCCCGGCACCGCTGGCCGCCGGCCCGCATGTCCCGATTTTCCCGGACATGTCCGGCTTTTGGGGATTTCCCCCCGGACGGGGATTTGGAGCCCAAAAAGCCGGACATGTCCGGGAAAATCCAGACGTATGGTAACCCTACTCTATGCACGGTAAGAGAAGGGACAAAGGAAGCAGCCATTAAACAGAAGACTAGATCCTGGATGAAATTTGGCCAGTAAGACTGTTGAGAGCTTTGCTTTGAATGTAACACAATTTGTTAAGTTAGGCGCCAATTGTGTTTTATCGTCATTTTTCTTCTAACCATTTTGGACGTTTATGCCTCCTTACTTGTATTCACTTAAAATCACTCTCTTTGTAGTTAATAAACTTGTTTAATTGTTATATCTAATCGAGTGTGATTAAATTGAAGTGTCTGGGAAACTCAATTTGGTGTAACAAATTGTGCATATTATTTCTTTTAAAGAAATATGGACTTTTTATGAATTTGTCTTGTGCAGAGAGGGCTTGGCATTACAGGACAGATATTGCTGGGGGAACACCCTGAAATATAACCAAGGTGTGGCTGGCTGGTAGGATTGCCAAATTTCTAATCACACAAAACAGAACACCTCTGCCCTGTCCTCTCTCTTCTTCGAGGCCCCGCCTATGCCCTGCTCCTTCTCCGAGGCCCCGCCTCTGCTTGCTTCATGCCCCTCTCCAATCGTTGCTCACTCTTCTTCACCCTCATTCACTTTCACCGGGCTGGGGCAGAGGATTGGAGGGGGAGGCGAGGACTCTGGCCTGGGGGGTGCAGGCTCTGGGGTGGGGCCAGGGATGAGGGGTGCGGGGTTCCAGCTGCAGTTACTGCAGCTGCGAGGAAGCAGCTGCCAAGACCCTGCAGCCTCTGGGCACATGGGTGGTCCTGCAGCTCTACACATTGGTCACTGTACCCTCTACACATTGGAGCACTTAGGGGCCACAGGGACTTAGTGGCCACTTCTAGGAGCCACGTGGCGCTGGGGCAGGCAAGAAGCCTGCCTTAGTCCCAAGCCCCTGCTGCACCGCCGACTGGACTTTTAACAGTCCACCAGAGCCACCAGGGTCCCTTTTCGACCAGGCGTTCTGGTGGAAAACTGGCTGCCTGGCAACCCTACTGGCTGGCTGCTGCACACACACAGACGTAGCTGGGAGGGACTTGCATGCTGGAGGCTGTTTGTGAGCAGTCCTGACTGGTGCGTACAGCAGCAAAGCAGTGAAAAGGGAACCCCAGGTTAGGGGGAAAGGGTGACACAGCTACGCACTAGTCTAGATTGTCCCCTGGGTATGTCACACCTGCCTTCTGCAGGGTTTTGTGACTCACAGTCTAAGGCGTCAGTCTCTCCCCCATTTGTTGTGCAGGAGCTCAGGCGCCTAACTCAGGCTTTGTGAATCCCAGTGATTTTTCTAGGTGCCTAGAAGTGAAGTGTTGTGACGCTCAGCATCACTGTGCCTAACTCCTGTTGTGTATTCAGACCGTCGGGCCAACGTCCCTTTGTGGAGCTGGACCTAATCTCATTTTGTAATGGCAGCACAATATCATAATCTTGTGCTTAGAGTTTAGACATGGAGCCCTGGGTGAACTTGATTTTCTCTGTGAACTGCTGCATGTGAATCAGATTAAAGCAAAGTGGCAGCACATCACAAGTCAAATCAGCTTTAAGGAAACCCACGAAACCAAAAGAAGGGGTTACTCTCCTGTGCAGTAACTGTAGTTCTTCTAGAGGGTGTGTCCCTAGGGGTGCACCACACTGGGCCTGCGTGTGCCCCTTGTGCCCTGCATCTAGGCCAGTGGCTCTCAAACTTTTGTACTGGTGACCCCTTTCACATAGCAAGCTTCTGAGTGCGACCCCCTCCCCTATAAATTAAAATTTATTTTTTTTAAATTAACCATTATAAATGCTGGAGGCAAACCGGGATTTGGGGTGGAGGTTGACAGCTCACAACCTCCCATGTAATAACTTCGCGACTCCCTGAGGGGTCCTGACCCCAGTTTGAGAACCCCTGGTCTAGGCCATATCAGGCTGCATGGCCAAACAGTCCGCTGAGTTCCTTCTGCACCACCAAGTCTGAGCAGAAACTCTGAAGCAGAGGGGAGGCGGACGGGTAGTGGGGCATCCAGAGGGGGACACATCTCAAAGAACTACAGTTACTACACAGGGGGAGTAACCCCTTTTTCTTCTTCAAGTCCTATCCCTACTACCGCTCAGGGTGATTTCTGAGCAGTATCCCCAGTAGGAGGAAGAAGCTTTGGAATGGAGTCCAGAACAGAAGAGAAAATTGCGTTGCTGACTGCAGCATCAGACCTGGAGACATCGACTAATGCATAGTGTCTAGCGAAAATATCTACTGAAGACCACATATCGGTCCTGCAGCTGTCTGAAATGGGCACATTTTAAAGTAGATCTATAGATGTAGACTGTGATCTGGTTGAATGTGCCAAAATACTGATAGGGAGTGTAATGGCGACAGCTTGGTATCAAGTTGTGATTCAAAAGTCTCTGGATGGAAATGACAAATCCCTTAAATCTATCTGCAATCAAAATGAATAGTCTATTGGATTTGTGAAATGGTTTAGTTCTGTCGAGGTAGAAGGCTTCTGCCCTCCTGACATCTGGAGTGTGGAGAACTGTCTCCTGGTGGGAAGTATGTGGTTTTGGGAAGAAAACTGGCAGCTATATGGTCTGATTCAGGTGAAAATTGGAAGTCACGTTAGGGAGAAAGCTGGGATGCAGTCGGAAGGAGACCTTCTCCTTGTGAAACATTGAAAGGGGGTGTGGGGAGGGGCTGCCATGAATGCACCAATCTCGCTGACTCTGTGAGCTGAGGTATAAGTATGAAAGGGATTTTTGAGCCATTGGTGATCCACTGAATCTCTGTTTGTTTGCAGGAGTGTAGATGCCCAAAGTGCATAATATGGTCCTGGAATCTTTAAGGGGATTTAATGACTTGTCAGTGTTCTCTGCAAACAACTTTCATCTGCCAAATTGAAGAGCCTCAACTGTATTCTGAATTTCCCTGGGGAAGCCAGACAATATCAGCCAGGAAGCCCGGCACAGAACTGCCGCCACAGAGATGCAGTGTCTGTATCATCAAGAGCTGCCTGCAAAGACATTCTTGCCAACAACTGACCCTCAGCAACAATTGCCTGGAATTGTTCTCTTTGATCCGAGTGAAGGCATTCAATAAATGACTCAAATTATGTATAGTTGGTAAAGTATTTGGCCATAAATGCTGGGTAATTTGCATAGAGGAATTGCAGCATAGCTGATGAATAGGCCTTCCAGCCTAGTGGGGTCCAGATGCTTTTGGTCTCTGTCATATGGGGTGGATTTGTAATGGTGTTCACCACATCAACAAAGAGAGGTTGGAAAACAGCAATTCAGAGTCCTTGGAGGGGACATAGTATTATTTGTTAGCCCTCCTACAAGTGGGTGTCACCGTAGCTGGGATTTGCCAGATGGTTCTAGTGGGTTCCCATAGAGCCTCATTAATGGGAAAGGTGACTCCTGATGGCGTCACAGAGTGCAGAATATCCAGCAGCTTGTGTTGGAGTTCTCCAAGTTCTTCCAGTGGTATCTGCAGATTCTGGCACTGGCTTAATGTGGTCCTGGAACTGGCAAAAATCATGAACTAGCAGAAAGGCATCAGGGCCTCATCTGGGAAGGAGGTCTGAGATGTGGCTTCTTTGTCTGCCCTGGACTGCTGTTCCTGAAATGTTTCCTCTTGCTGCTGGGGAGGGGAAGTTTGGGTCTCCCTGTCATCCCAATGGGATGGGGCTGGGACCTAGAGAACTGCTGACAATAGGCAGTATAGGGATTCCAATATGTCCCTTGAGGCCATTACTGGGAAGGGGGTAGCATCCGGAGCTGCTCCCACCAGGATCGATGAGGTCCCAAAACATCTCCCCTGCCCCTTCGGGAAAGGGGTGTGTGTGTGTGAGGATGCTTTGGAGAACCTTGCACAAAAAGAGAGGAGGTAGAGGGAAGGTCATCTGGAGCAGCTCCCAGAGAATGGGACTGGCGGGACAATGGCACCGGGGAGGCAAAGGGATCTGGAGATGGGGGATTCTCGATACCGAAAGGTGCTCTGTGGCTGCTACCAACAGAGACTGAGGTTCAGCACTCATCACCAATTCCTTTTGTAGTCTGACGTCCTGAGGTACCGAGAGCTTTTGTGGTACCGAGAGGTGTCTGTCCTTTTCTGATGGCAATGGAGTCCTGGGGTGCCACGGGGCTGGTGCAGATGAGGTTGAAGGCTTTCATGGTACCTCAGCAGTTGGTAAGGATATTGAGAGTGGAGTCTGAGATGACAGTACTGCTCCTTCTTGTTTGGTGCTACCAGGGTCTTCCCAGAGCTCTGGTTGGACTTAGAATCGTGGCATTTTCCCATGTCCACCATATTGGAGGAGCCTCTTCCACCTTGAGGAAAACCTCTCAGAGGCTGTAGATCTGGCTGGAGTGAATTCTTTTTGTGGAGGAACCCCTGGGAAGGGCACTAGATCTGCTCTTCTGGGAGACTTCAGAGGAAGGCTCTGAGAATTTCTCCTTCCCAGAAGAATGCTGAGCTGAGGTGGAAGGGCCCTATTTGCCCCTGGTAACTGACGTCCAGGGGTTTCCTGACCTGACTCAGGAGCAGGCTGGAGGGAATTCTCCATCATAAGGTGTCAAAGTTTGACTGCCTGGTTCTTCCCAGCCCCATAGTTCAGGCCTAGGCATACATTGCACTTCTGCAGCATGTATGATTCACCCAGGCATCTTTACAAGAGAGGCAGCATTTGAGCTGAATGAAGCGGACATGCCCCTTACAGGGGAGTCTGTGATGGATCCCGCACTTTCTCTTCTTGTGAGGGTGTTCAGGGCGCCATTTCTCGCCCCTGATCTGGGGTATTAACTGTCCCACTAGTATCCCAGAAAAGGGAGTGGAGAGGGAGGGACCCCAGCCCGACCTCTACTCCGGGTCCCAGCCCAGGGGCCCTTGGTATAGTGGCAAACCACTTGAACTAGTGATTCCTTCCCCTGGGCTACTCTCCTCTCTGGCCCTTCAGCTTGTGGAGCTTCCTGCCCTCTCTCTGCTTGGGCTAAGTTTCTCCCAACCCCTTGTGTCTGTGGAGTTCCTCTGCTCGGTACAAGCTGGGTTTCCCTTTACCAAGGGTCTTGGGCTTCTGGTCCGCCACTGCACTTTTCCAAACTCTCCTCTGCCTCCCTTCAAACTGCTCTCTGCTCCAACAACAAAGCACTCTGCTTCAGTTCCTCCAACTGTCTGATTGAAGCAGGGGGGGTTTTATCAGGTGACTGGCTTCAGGTGCTCTAATTGGTCTAATTGGCTTCAGGTGCACTAATTAAACTGTAGCAGCGTCTCTTCCCTCTACAGGAAATATGGTTCTCAACATCCTGGGGCTTCCATATAGCCCATCTATCACTCTCCTGCTGCCATCTGGCCATGCTGTATCACAATATATATACCTTTATTTTCTATCAAATGGAGAACAAATACCTAACAAACTGACTAATAAAAAGATACAAGCTACTGTGGTAGATCAGAAGCAGATATACTTGGGGGATGGTTTGCACGCGCAACCTGATATTGCCTTGTCAAGGCTGATTCCCCATTCCGGCACTTTGAGTGCAGAGGGTGGGGGCCCGCAAGGATTTTAAAAGTTAATACTGGCCACTCCAGGCTTCTAAACTCCCAAGGTTACAGTTTCTCTCTGACCTTGGCTTGGTAAACACTGCCATCAACCAAATGCAAAACCCTTTTTGGAACCCAAGAAGACACCCTTGGGAATTCCTTCTGGTGAGGTACCCTCAAGCCCTTTCACCTCCGCCCCCTTTGGGGAAGAGCTGAGAAAGAAAACAAAGGAAATTAGCTGTTGCCACCAGTTAATTAAACATGTGCACAAATCTCTTAGGACACCAAAAATCCAATCATGTGCTATACAACAGCGCTTCTGGGATTATCCGTTTCAGTCTAACATCTCTTTCTACCTTCTTCAGACTCACTCTTTTCAGCCGCCTCTATGAATTTCTCTTTTCTAAAGTCTTTGTAGTCTTCTTTGATCTTCACACAAGTTCCTTTGCACAGTGTTCTGTATTCTTTGCCCATTTTTCCTTCTAATTTCATGCGCACCGTCCTTGCCATCAGATTCACAATTTCCTCACTGATCCTCTGCTTGCATCCCAACATTTTCAATGCTTTTCCCTTCTTAGCTGCTGAGATTAGCTGTGAGATAAACTATTCAGAGGCCTCATCGATGTCCTTGTTGACCTTTATACTCAAGGTTCATTTCACTCACTTCCTGTACAAATGCCTCTTCGTTGAAGTGCCATTTTTGCTTCAGTTTCTGGCTATCTCTCAACTTCATAGACATTGTCAACACATATTTTGAGCGGAACATATTTTGAGCGGGCTGATCCTGTGAAAATGATTCGTTCTCGTATTGTCGCTACATCATTAAAGATTCTTCTGGTATCCGTCTTTATATAATCAATCTGATTCAGTGCGACTCCATCCAGATGTTTCCTTGTCCACTGCCGACAAGGTTCTTTTTCAAATATTGTGTTCATTATGTGGAGATGGTTTGCCTCTCCGAATGCAACCAGACAATCATTTCTTACACCTTTACTGAATTTTCTCACATACTTTTCTTTTTCAATCTTTTTTCCACTTACTATTGCATTGAAGTCCCCTTGGATAATTGTGTAGGTGGATCTTTTCTGCATTACCTCCTCCAGCTCTTCGTAGATATGGTCCATTTCTTCATCTTCCTCTTGCTGCGTGGGAGCATACACCTGAATAATTTGAATCGTTCTCCTTCATTTTATCTGAAGCGTGAGACCTGCTATTTGGGGTGACACGATGTTGCCGCTAACTATCCTTGGAACTGTTTCTTTCCTGACAATGACTCCTACACCGCCAATCCTTGCTCTATTGTCAAGTGATCTTCCTAGGAATACTTGCTCTCAGCTTTTCCATTGTGCAATGAGGTCTTTTATTCTTGTGTCAGAGGGGTAGCCGTGTTAGTCTGGATCTGTAAAAAGCAACAAAGAGTCCTGTGGCACCTTAAAGACTAACAGATGTAGTGGAGCATAAGCTTTTGTGGGTGAATGCCCACTTCATCAGATGCATGTCTTTTATTCTTGTTTCACATAACCCTATGACCTCGGCTTTTATTGATTTTCTGACTTCAATGTAAATGTCAATATATGAATCGGATGACAGTGTTCTTGTGTTGTGACTTGCAACAAATAGTTAGACTAGCCTCTGTTTTTCGTCCTGTGTTATCCCAGGTCAGGCTGACGCATGAGTCTGAGCTGTTTTCCAGTTTATTCTGCATTGTGTGGCTTGTTTGGCAGGAGAATCTTGCAGCAGTGCATTCGGGGTGCCAACCCTTGTGTCCTGTAGCTGCGGTACCCCCTCCACTTTGGCCAGGTTGCCCTAGCTTAATAGAGGTATGGTCAGACTACCTACTACCCTGGAGGCTAGCTCAACACCATCTCAGCTTGGTAAGACCTGCCACAGCATATGCTCTGCCGTACTTCAAACCCCTTTCACCCTCACACCAATGCTGAAGTAGGGAGGCAGGATTTTTGGGGGGGGGCCCTCATGCCCTTCCCAAATGGGAGAGCTTAATTCTCAGCACTCTACATTCAGCATTTTCTGATTTGCTGTCAAGAGGACCCCTGCCCCCAACACAGACAGACAAACTTAACGGTGCCCCCTTCAATCCCTGCCCTCAGTGGTCCCTCAGGGAGATTGCATTACTTTACCCTCCCTCCACCTCTGCCAACCAGCATCAAGTATCTCCCAGCTCAATGGTGCTACTCAGGCACCGCCAGGGTCCATGGGATGTTATGAATGGGAGCACTGATCTGGAGCTCAGTAAGGCACAGAGACAAGGGCAGTTAGGTGGAGGAGCTGTGAGGTGCTGCCATATTCCCAGTTCCTATTGCCATCCTCACAGGGGCAGAATCGCTACTGGTCCCCCAGAATAGCTGTGTCTCATTTATGATGATAAACAGATATCTGCCTACACTATCCGCAAATCCTGAACCAGCAATCACAGTCCTCGGTAAACACCCACATCAGGAATGTGACAGAGCAATGAATATATGAGAGCAGGTGAGGGACTGAGATGTGGCACATTGAACAAACGGGAAATTGATGGAGAATACTTAGAAAATCGTGACAGTGACGCCACCTGCCAGTCCCAACCTTTTCCCAGCTGGTACAATCCTGTCCCAGCTGGGGACACATGTGGGTATGTTATAAATACTGCAGTAAGGAACATCCTCACAGTATGTAAGACACACGCCGCTGCTTTCACCAAACGCCAACCTCCTCCCCTGAGAAGAACCGACGTTCATCCAGAGCCAAAGGAATAAACTTGAAGGATGTTTTGCCCCTACCACAAAAGGAGATTGGATCTGACCTGGGTTTGGTGGTGTTGAAAACTGTTAGACAAGTGGGGAAATGCTTGGCCTAGACTGGGAGAGACTGGCCAGTTGTCTCACAGTTCATGGAAAGGCCTTCAAGGGCCCTAGTGCAGAGAGCCTTTAACAGGCAATAAATGTCATTGGGGCCCAGGGTGCGTATCATTCCTGGATCCCCACACGGGATGACAGACACCTGGAAATGTGAGTTACAGGAGATGGACTGGGAACAGTCACAGTCTAGACAGGGGAGTGCTCTGAAACAGACTGAACGATGGACCACCCCTTCATATGGGAAGAGGGAGGGATTCATTCTCTTCTGAACAGAGTGTAGCTGTGCAAATATTGTCTGGATGCCTTGAGTAACTCCATGGTCAATAGGCTAATGCAGATTCACTCCTGACCAGAACTCAGAGGCATCCCAAACAAAGAGTGTAGAGACAGGGCCCTAGCCCAGAGAACTGGCTCAACTGCCAGTCCCTCAGAGAACTGACACAAGCTACTGAATCTCTTGGAGGCTAACGCTGAAGGCGCGAAGCTCTGAGATGAGGGCAGCTGTAATCCAGTATCTCCAAAGATGGGCTTTTATTCTTCAGCTTTCACCTCATTATCTAGTCCTCCTGGCCTCATTAGGCTGCTGTAGTGACTCTCCAGACTGAAGGTGTGTGAAGCACTTGGAGCTTCCTGTAATAATCTATGAATACTTAAGGCCCTTCGGTTTTAGTTTTTCAATTTTTTTTTAATTGCCTGGGTTTTACAAAAGCTGTTATTCAGTTTTTACTATTTTCATCCAATTTTTGGACCTCTCCAGTATATGAAAATACAGATTATGTTAAGAACAGCCAATACATTATATTAGATAAATGTGTTTATGTCAATAACAAATTAGCCTAAATGGAAAGGTGATGCTGTCTGTTAAAATAAGGCAATGTAGTGGAAGATCTACACACACACACGCATCCACATATGTAAGCAGGGTCTGAATGAATTCCCGACAGCTAGCTGGGAGTGGGAGAGAGTTCAGGAAAAAACTGTTTACATGAACACACCTAGGCTATGGCTACACTGGCGCTTTACAGCGCTGCAACTTTCTCGCTCAGGGGTGTGAAAAAACACCCCCCTGAGTGCAGCAAGTTACAGCGCTGTAAAATGCCAGTGTAAACAGTGCCCCATCACTGGGAGCCGCGCTCCCAGCGCTGTAAGCTAATCCCCTTGGGGAGGTGGAGTACCTGCAGCGGTGGGAGAGCTCTCTCCCAGTGCTGGCGCCGCGACCACACTCGCACTTCAAAGCGCTGCCGTGGGAGCGCTCCTGCAGCGGCGCCTTGGAGTTTCGAGTGTAGCCATGCCCCTACTCTGCCTAGATATACAGCAGATGGAGCTGTGTTGCTCAAATAAATCAACTTTGGCTGGTGCTGGGTTACAAATCACTCTAGTACTGAATGAAGGAGTAGTGAAATATTGTTTCAATGATGTCATTATTGTAGGAACAACGGGGAGCAGAACTGTGCTTAACCTGTCCCAAATGAGGGGGGTCACCATCAGCTGACCAGCTTGTTAAGCCAGGGCCTGGAATGCCAGAGGCCTATGAAAGTAAGGGGGGACAGATGTACCAATCAGGAAGTGTGGAGTCTTCTTAAGGGTCTCTGGTCTGGTTTAACCTGTTCCTCCCCACTGTTCAAAGAGAGAGCTAAATAGACTTCATTAGGAGCCCCTTCGTTATTTTAAAATCTCAGTTGGAGCTGAAATCAGTTGTGGTTGGGCAGTGTCTCTGCCCACCCTGCTAAGAGCTAAAAATCACTGAGAGCTAAAATTGCTTGTGGTGGGACCGTGTTTGTGCCCAGAGCTGAAAATCACTAAGAGACTGACCTGCAGACGTCACAGCATGAGAGGCAGGTGGCAGTAGAAGGTGACTGACAGTCAGCTGGCGAGGTGGCAATTGGCAGAGCCCGGAGGTGAGGCGCAGTGACGAAGAAGAGCGGGGCACCAATCGGCTGTCAATGCAGCTGGCAAAGAGGAGCGGCACGCAAGTGCTCGGGCAACAGAGCGAGTAATGTGCCTCTTTTACCCGCACCCTCCACCCAGGGTGGGAGGTGAATTCTGCAGATGCACCTCTGGACTCTGGGTCTGCACTGTAAGGCCTGGTCCACATTGGGGGACGGGGGGTCGATCTAAGATACGGAACTTCAGCTACGAGAATAGTGTAGCTGAAGTCGACATATCCTAGATCAACTTAGAATTACTTCGCGTCCTTGCGGCGCGGGATCGATGGCCGCGGCTCCCCCGTCGACTTTGCTTCCGCCTCTCGCCAAGCTGGAGTTCAGCAGTCGACGGGAGAACAATCAGGGATCAATTTATCATGTCTATACTACACACGATAAATCAATCCCCGATACATCGATTGCTACCCGCTGAGCCGGCGGGTAGTGTGGTGTGCAGAAAAGGGACGGACACGTGAAAGGGACTTTTGGGTTGCTGGACTTAAGAACCTGAGGGAGAAGGACACAGCCCAACTTATTTGTAGGTGGGTCTTTTGCTCATGGTTTATGTTATGAACCCTCCATTTTCCCAAATTAATGCTGAGTTACTTCCCTCCTTTCATTAAAAGTTTCTCTGCTACACTCAGACTCTGTTTGTGAGAGGGGCAGTATTTCCTCTAGAGGTGCCCAGGTCACTGGGTGGAGGCTCAAACCAGTTTTGTGTTGTATTGACTGGCAGAAGGGTTCCACTTGCATACTTGTACATACTAGTTGCTTTAAGACTGAGCCGATCACAACACATCTTCTAATCTTCTCTTGCTCTGGCCATCCTTCGCCATGTTTGTCCATAGGTCCTTGTTAAGAAATCATCCCACCGGAGGCCAATCGCATGGCTGTTTCAGTTCTCGCGGATGCCACTCAGATATAGCTGCAGTCCATCTGTTGTCACTGAGTCAGGCCACATGTCCCGCCCACCGCATTTTGTGGAGCTTGCTTTTGACAACATCTCAGACTCCAGACTGCTGCCTAATTATTTCATTGGGGATGCGATTGCGGAGCGAAATGCCCAAAAATGTTCATTCCATTGCCCTCTGTGTGACAGACAGTTGATATTTTTCAGTCTTCATCAGCGACCGTGTTTCGCTGCCATATAGCATCGCTGGAAGCACGGTCAAGTTAAAAAGATTTGCACGAGTTGTTTTGCTGATCTTTCCTTGGAAGATGTCCCTGATGTCGTTGAATGTGCACCATCCAGCTTTTTTTCCTGCGCGACAGTTTGCCTTTCTGATCGTGGCGCATCTTGACTTCCTGGCCCAAATAAACGTATTTGTCAGCCTCTTGGATCTGCTCTTCTCCCTGAGTAATTTGGGTTCTTGGCAGAACATCTGATCTCATATATTTTGTTTTCGACTGGTTCATTTTTAATCCTATTTGACTACTTTTCGCAGTCAGTTCTTTAAGCATTCTCTCAAGCTGGACTGTATTTTCAGCTATCAGCTAAATACAGTTATTAAATACATTAAAGCATTAAACTGTTTTTACTTTCAATACTCTGACTTTTCTTCTGTCCTCCCGGCCCCCATTATTGCCCCAGGAAACTGTGAAGTTATTTTTTTTGCACCAATTTTCACCCACTTTTACATTAAATAAATTCCCAGGACATTTTAAAATAAAAACTGAAAATGAGAGGCCTTGTGAATACTGTGTTTTGGCCAGTGTACTGTGATTTTTACTGTGTGATGATATCGATTTAGTGTAAGAAGAAATTACTCATCTTGTGCAGTAACGATGGTTCTTCGAGATGTGTGTCCCTGTGGGTGCTCCACTCTAGGTGTCGGTGCGTCTGTGCGCTGGAGATCAGAGATTTCTCGCAGCAGTACTGGGTAGGGGGAAGGGCAGCCACTGGCACCTCCTATAGCGTGCGCCCCCCTGACTGTCCCCTCAGTTCCTTCTCTACTGGAAGTAGATGAGAGGAGAGTGGGTAGTGGAATACCCACAGGGACACACAACTCAAAGAACCATAGTTATTGCACATGGTGAGTAACTTCTTCTTCTTCATCGAGTGGTGTCCCTGTGGGTGCGCCACTCAAGGTGCTTGTAAAGCAGTACCCCTCCAGGGTGGTAGGGGTTAGGAGTTATGTATAAGTGTGTTATGAGAGCATTGTAAGGCCAACAATAGAGTCTGAGACTAGGCCTTGGGTGATAGCGTAATGCTTTACAAAAGTGAGCTCCGATGTCCAGGTTGCAGCTCTACAAACATCTATTAAGGGGACATTGTTCAAGAGTGCAATCGATGTCACCGTGGCTCGCGTTGAGTGGGATCTGATGCCCACGGTGGGTTCTTTGTGATGCAGGTGGTAGCAAGTTTGAATACAGGTAGAGACCCATTTTAGACAGTCTCTGCGTCGATATTGTAGAGCCCTTGGAGCACTCTGCTGTAGAGACGAATAGTCTTGGTGACTTGCGAAATGGTTTAGTTCTGTCCAAGTAGAAGGCTACAGCCAGTCTGACATCCAGCATGTGCAATGTTGCTTCTCGGGAGTCATTATGTGGCTTGGGCTGGAAGGCAGGTAAGTGTATGGTTTGGGTAATATGAACATTTGTAGCCACTTTGGGCAAGTATTTTGGGTGAGGACATGACATGATTTTGTCTTTGGTAAATACAGTGTACAGTCATTCAGTCATCAATGCTCCTATTTTGCTGACACGTCTGGCAGACGTGATTGCCACTAGTAATACGACCTTCAGTGACACGTGAAGGAGCGAGTAGGTTGTTAGAGGCTCAAAGGGTGGTCTTGTGAAACATTTGAACACAACATTGAGAGCCCATGGTGGTGCAGGTTGGTGTACTTCTGGGTACATGTTCTGTATACCTGCTAGAAAGCACCATGTAATCGGGTGAATGAATATTGAAGCCCCTTCTCTCTGTTCATGGAGGGCCGTAATGGCAGCGAGGTGTACTTTAATAGAGCTTATGGCTAACCCCGTTTCCTTCATTTCTAGTAGGTAGCCTAGGATCATCGATAGAAGCGCCTTGGTTGCATCCAGCTGTCATTGGTGACACCAAAGGGAGAATCTTCTTCACTTGTGGCAGTAAGTATTGTTAGTGGTGAGGCAACTTTTTTTTACCTATTTTACTTTCTCCGAACAGTTCAATTCCCCATGTTGGAACCAAAGAGGAGCCA
>NW_027053308.1:0-39225 GCF_011386835.1 Chrysemys picta bellii
ATGCAGTGCAGCAGAGTGACAACAGGGAAGTCCTTGGGTGCCACAGATTTGTTCCAATATTTATAATTGGTAATCCTGTTTTAAACCCTCCTCTCCCCCATTTCCCAGTTGGCTGGTTCTTATCATTCAGGGAGCTTGGGCAATGGTGGGAAGCGACCTGTCTGAAAGGAGAAGGTCAAACTTTTCAGCAAGGGTGCTGTGCAGGACAGATTCACTGTCTGCAGAGAGACTGAAACCAGAGATCTTTTTGGGCACAAGTATATTGTATCTCAGGATTGTGTAGAACAAAGGGAAAATAATCCTGACAATAAAACCCCAGTCACTCCCATCCTGCATTTAACACTGTGGCAGTTCTCAAACACCTTTCGGACAGACCTGCCTCTACCCTCTATTTTCCACTTCATTAATTCAGATTCAGATTCACTTATGACTCAAATCCTCCAGGCAGATGCTTGTATCTGCAATGGAGACACAATCCATTGCTATTAATGCACCGGAGAAACCTCACTGCCTGGGAAAGAAAAAAACCATAGAACTCAAGAGGAAGCAATTGTCACAGATTTCAACTGGAAATGTATCTACTTTTCTGATCAGGATGATTGAAAAAGATGTTGCCATCATAGAGACAACTTACAGTGGAGTCAAACGTCTTGCTCTGGACAGACAGCAGTGGGAAAAATAGTTTGCTTCATGTGCCACTTGGAGATCCTAAAGCTAAAGCTACGAGATGCTAAAGCTGAAAAACAAAGCTACGTCTCTGAGTGCAGAATTGGACTGAAGAGTCTTAGGACAAAGAGTTCCTTCAGAACAGTGAGGGAAACACAGGGACACGATACATGAAGGAATGAAGGTGTGAATAAAGAATGAAACAAAAAACCTAAAAGAATGAAACAAAACAAAAGAAACAAAGAAAGAATTAATGAAAAAACAAAAAAGAGGCAAATACAAGAATGGTTCATTACTGGGTGGAGCTGCCCACACTGAGGGGCAGTGGGCTGGGGATCTCTGAGCTGCACATAGACACAGCCTTTGTTATTCACATACAGGGAACATCAGGCAGGGAAGTTGGCTGAAGCAGAAGGCGGCTCTTGCTGTCCACTTGAAAGCTCCTTTTGAAGGATTTGCTGGAGTGGATTTTGATGGCATTTTAGCTGTCCTTGGTCCTTAGTGTGGATGTGAAATTAGAGGCAGTGCAGTATAACATGCATACACAGGGTTTAATCATAGAGTCCTAATTGTATAAATCTACCACTCATGTATCAGAAACTAGAAATATGAAATATAACTCTGAAGGCCTATTGTAATTATGCAAAGTGTGGGCCATTAATGGTGGTTTGGAATCTTGATGACTCCCATTAACCAGGACATTCGTCTGCAGATGGCTCTCTTTTACTTGTACGTCTCCCTGTATACCTGTGTGCTGGCAAGTGGGTAATGTTTTCCCTTTAAAAAGGTGATCAAAGTTTATGTGAACCCCTCCAGGTATTTAATAATTTCAGAAAGCCTGATTCTAGTATCACTTATATTGTATAAATCTGATATTACTCTAAACGAGTCAATGGTTTTATAATGGGGTAACTAAAAAATAACAAAACAAAACAAAACAAAAGAAAAAGAAAAACCAGGCCCATAGGCTTTATCCTTCATGTGCAATGGATTAAATTTTTCTGTCATGAGTTTGTTCTTTTTTCTGTTTTCACAAAACATGCAATACACATCAACTTCACTATGGGAAAAATGTTCCTAATCTTCAATCTATTGGGGAAATGCCTGAAAAAAACACAGAAATCACCTCCCGGAAGCTACACGATTTAGACATTTATGCTCCAATACGTCTGTTGGTCTATAAGGTGCCACAGGACTCTTTGTCGCTTTTTACAGATCCAGACTAACACGCCTACCCCTCTGATACTTGACACCATTTAGACAATTTCTGATGTCAATTTCTTAATGAAATGATGGAGTTCTATCTTTCTAGGCTTTTATACCATATTATCAATGCAGCTACCTGACCAACTGAATGATCCCTTAAAATTGTAGGCTAGTAAAAGAGGAAATTAATTCACAAAAGAAGACCAGGCATTTTAACTGCTTTTATTAGACCATACTGATGCATTTGAAAAGAGCCTTGCAATCAAGTCAATGTCATTTCTCCCAAATCTGGGGTGGCAGTCTCCCCTTTGCTCTGTTCTCACTTAACAGGGACAGGAGCAGGGGCAATCCTTCTCTTGATGGCTCTCCTGCCATTCCTCTTCTTGGAAGGTAAAACCACAGGCTGATTTAAGTGCAGGACTCCGCCCTGAGAGATGGTGACCCCTCCCAGCAGTTTCTTGAGCTCTGAGTCGCTGTGAATGGCCAGCTGCAAGTGGCGTGGGGAAATCCGACGCTTCTTGCTGCGTGCAGCGACTTCCCCAGCAATATCCACCATCTCATGAGTCACTTATTGAAGCACCGCGGCCATATATACTGGGGCTCCAGCCCCAATACGGTCTGCAAATTGTCCTTTGCGGAGCAATCTGTCTATGCGACTGACAGAGAACTGCAGCCCAGCCCGGGAAGAACGGGTGATTTTGGCCTTAGGGTCTTTTGCGGTTGAGGGCTCACCAGAGTGCTCAGACTCAGACTCAGACTCAGTCTCAGACATGTTGCAGACTTCTAGTGTTCCAGCAACACTTGGCTTGACTTTCTTGGCTTTCTTTTGTTTTCTCTGCTTGGTTGACCTGAGTCTTTCCTCAGGAATTGGCCTGCCTAGCTTTTTTCTTGACTTGCTTGGCTTCAGTGGATGTTTCCTTGCTTGGCTCCACTTGCCTGTGTCTTTCTTTGCTTGGCTTGCCTGACTCTCTTTCCTTCTGTTCCTGGCTTTGTTCACTTGGTTTTCTCGCTCTTATTTTGCCTTCTTTGATTTCTTCCTGGTCTGGCCTGATTCTGACTGGCCTGACAAAGTGTGGCTGTGGCTTGGCTAAGCCACCTCTTGAAATCACCACACTAGTATGCTAACCCTGACTGAGCCTGCAGCCTTTTATAACCTCAGTGTATCTGAGAACCAATGGGCAGCTACTTCATTTGTTACCCAAGCCAGAGGGGATATGTCATCCTTTTATGACATCATTCCCATTCATTCACCGTTTGTGTTGGATTTTTAGTCAGTGATATCTGCTATTAGCAAAACTCATCCTGTAACGGCATGAAATAGCCTTTGGTTACATTTTGAAAATTAGATGCCTTAAATTAGGCACCTAAATAACTTATAAGTGGCCTGATTTGAAGAGGAGCTGAGCACCCACGGCTCCTGTTGATTTCACTAGGAGTTTGGAGTGCTCAGCACCTATGGAAATCAGGTCACTTTTAGTTAGTTGCTTAAAAGTGGGTTTAGGGGCGGAAATTCAGGCATCCTAACGTTTGAAAATATTGGCCAGTTTCTCTGGAGCCCTTAACCTTGTGATGCTTCCCGTCTCTTAGAGAACCCTCATGGCACCCAAGCCCATGGTAAGGGTTCTTTGCCATTCCAGAAACCCAAGTGTTCACCATTTGTCACTCTCAGCTTTGATTAGCCGCTTCTCTTGTTCGTGAGCTATTTTCTGAGAGCGGTTTAAAAACAGCATCTGCAGAGAACCCCTCACATCAGGCCAAATCCATTGGGTGATGTTGCACTCTATATGATTTTATGAAAATCTGCTAATGAGTTAAATATAATGTAACTGGAATATGCTTCATGCAAAAGGTCTCTTGTAAGGTATCATTACAAAGCTTATAATCTACTGAGTGTGGTCATCCTATTTGTCTAAATGTACCACTCAAGTATCTGAAACTAGAACTATGAAATATAACTCTGAGGGCCTATTGTAATTATGCAAAGTGTGGGCCATTCATGGTGGTTTGGAATCTTGATGACTCCCATTAACCAGGACAATGGTCTGCAGATGGCTCTCTTTTACTTGTAAGTCTCCCTGTATACCTGTGTGCTGGCAAGTGGGTAATGTTTTCCCTTTAAAAAGGTGATCAAAGTTTATGTGAACCCCTCCAGGTATTTAATAATTTCAGAAAGCCTGATTCTAGTATCACTTATACTGTATAAATCTGATATTACTCTAAACGAGTCAATGATTTTATAATGGGGTAACTAAAAAATAACAAAACAAAACAAAAAGAACAAAAGGAAAAGAAAAACCAGGCCCATAGGCTTTATCCTTCATGTGCAATGGATTAAATTTTTCTGTCATGAGTTTGTTCTTTTTTCTGTTTTCACAACATATGCAATACACATCATCTTCACTATGGGAAAAATGTTCCTAATCTTCAATCTATTGGGGAAATGCCTGAAAAAAACACAGAAATCACCTCCCGGAAGCTACACGATTTAGACATTTATGCTCCAATAGGTCTGTTGGTCTATAAGGTGCCACAGGACTCTTTGTCGCTTTTTACAGATCCAGACTAACACGCCTACCCCTCTGATACTTGACACCATTTAGACAATTTCTGATGTCAATTTCTTAATGAAATGATGGAGTTCTATCTTTCTAGGCTTTTATACCATATTATCAATGCAGCTACCTGACCAACTGAATGATCCCTTAAAATTGTAGGCTAGTAAAAGAGGAAATTAATTCACAAAAGAAGACCAGGCATTTTAACTGCTTTTATTAGACCATACTGATGCATTTGAAAAGAGCCTTGCAATCAAGTCAATGTCATTTCTCCCAAATCTGGGGTGGCAGTCTCCCCTTTGCTCTTTTCTCACTTAACAGGGACAGGAGCAGGGGCAATCCTTCTCTTGATGGCTCTCCTGCCATTCCTCTTCTTGGAAGGTAAAACCACAGGCTGATTTAAGTGCAGGACTCCGCCCTGAGAGATGGTGACCCCTCCCAGCAGTTTCTTGAGCTCTGAGTCGCTGTGAATGGCCAGCTGCAAGTGGCGTGGGGAAATCCGACGCTTCTTGCTGCGTGCAGCGACTTCCCCAGCAATATCCACCATCTCATGAGTCACTTATTGAAGCACCGCGGCCATATATACTGGGGCTCCAGCCCCAATACGGTCTGCAAATTGTCCTTTGCGGAGCAATCTGTCTATGCGACTGACAGAGAACTGCAGCCCAGCCCGGGAAGAACGGGTGATTTTGGCCTTAGGGTCTTTTGCGGTTGAGGGCTCACCAGAGTGCTCAGACTCAGACTCAGACTCAGTCTCAGACATGTTGCAGACTTCTAGTGTTCCAGCAACACTTGGCTTGACTTTCTTGGCTTTCTTTTGTTTTCTCTGCTTGGTTGACCTGAGTCTTTCCTCAGGAATTGGCCTGCCTAGCTTTTTTCTTGACTTGCTTGGCTTCAGTGGATGTTTCCTTGCTTGGCTCCACTTGCCTGTGTCTTTCTTTGCTTGGCTTGCCTGACTCTCTTTCCTTCTGTTCCTGGCTCTGTTCACTTGGTTTTCTCGCTCTTATTTTGCCTTCTTTGATTTCTTCCTGGTCTGGCCTGATTCTGACTGGCCTGACAAAGTGTGGCTGTGGCTTGGCTAAGCCACCTCTTGAAATCACCACACTAGTATGCTAACCCTGACTGAGCCTGCAGCCTTTTATAACCTCAGTGTGTCTGAGAACCAATGGGCAGCTACTTCATTTGTTACCCAAGCCAGAGGGGATATGTCATCCTTTTATGACATCATTCCCATTCATTCACCGTTTGTGTTGGATTTTTAGTCAGTGATATCTGCTATTAGCAAAACTCATCCTGTAACGGCATGAAATAGGCTTTGGTTACATTTTGAAAATTAGATGCCTTAAATTAGGCACCTAAATAACTTATAAGTGGCCTGATTTGAAGAGGAGCTGAGCACCCACAGCACCTGTTGATTTCACTAGGAGTTTGGAGTGCTCAGCACCTATGGAAATCAGGTCACTTTTAGTTAGTTGCTTAAAAGTGGGTTTAGGGGCAGAAATTCAGGCATCCTAAAGTTTGAAAATATTGGCCAGTTTCTCTGGAGCCCTTAACTTGGTGATGCTTCCCGTCTCTTAGAGAACCCTCATGGCACCCAAGCCCATGGTAAGGGTTCTTTGCCATTCCAGAAACCCACGTGTTCACCATTTGTCACTCTCAGCTTGGATTAGCCGCTTCTCTTGTTCGTGAGCTATTTTCTGAGAGCGGTTTAAAAACAGCATCTGCAGAGAACCCCTCACATCAGGCCAAATCCATTGGGTGATGTTGCACTCTATATGATTTTATGAAAATCTGCTAATGAGTTAAATATAATGTAACTGGAATATGCTTCATGCAAAAGGTCTCTTGTAAGGTATCATTACAAAGCTTATAATCTACTGAGTGTGGTCATCCTATTTGTCTAAATGTACCACTCAAGTATCTGAAACTAGAACTATGAAATATAACTCTGAGGGCCTATTGTAATTATGCAAAGTGTGGGCCATTCATGGTGGTTTGGAATCTTGATGACTCCCATTAACCAGGACAATGGTCTGCAGATGGCTCTCTTTTACTTGTAAGTCTCCCTGTATACCTGTGTGCTGGCAAGTGGGTAATGTTTTCCCTTTAAAAAGGTGATCAAAGTTTATGTGAACCCCTCCAGGTATTTAATAATTTCAGAAAGCCTGATTCTAGTATCACTTATACTGTATAAATCTGATATTACTCTAAACGAGTCAATGATTTTATAATGGGGTAACTAAAAAATAACAAAACAAAACAAAAAGAACAAAAGGAAAAGAAAAACCAGGCCCATAGGCTTTATCCTTCATGTGCAATGGATTAAATTTTTCTGTCATGAGTTTGTTCTTTTTTCTGTTTTCACAACATATGCAATACACATCATCTTCACTATGGGAAAAATGTTCCTAATCTTCAATCTATTGGGGAAATGCCTGAAAAAAACACAGAAATCACCTCCCGGAAGCTACACGATTTAGACATTTATGCTCCAATAGGTCTGTTGGTCTATAAGGTGCCACAGGACTCTTTGTCGCTTTTTACAGATCCAGACTAACACGCCTACCCCTCTGATACTTGACACCATTTAGACAATTTCTGATGTCAATTTCTTAATGAAATGATGGAGTTCTATCTTTCTAGGCTTTTATACCATATTATCAATGCAGCTACCTGACCAACTGAATGATCCCTTAAAATTGTAGGCTAGTAAAAGAGGAAATTAATTCACAAAAGAAGACCAGGCATTTTAACTGCTTTTATTAGACCATACTGATGCATTTGAAAAGAGCCTTGCAATCAAGTCAATGTCATTTCTCCCAAATCTGGGGTGGCAGTCTCCCCTTTGCTCTGTTCTCACTTAACAGGGACAGGAGCAGGGGCAATCCTTCTCTTGATGGCTCTCCTGCCATTCCTCTTCTTGGAAGGTAAAACCACAGGCTGATTTAAGTGCAGGACTCCGCCCTGAGAGATGGTGACCCCTCCCAGCAGTTTCTTGAGCTCTGAGTCGCTGTGAATGGCCAGCTGCAAGTGGCGTGGGGAAATCCGACGCTTCTTGCTGCGTGCAGCGACTTCCCCAGCAATATCCACCATCTCATGAGTCACTTATTGAAGCACCGCGGCCATATATACTGGGGCTCCAGCCCCAATACGGTCTGCAAATTGTCCTTTGCGGAGCAATCTGTCTATGCGACTGACAGAGAACTGCAGCCCAGCCCGGGAAGAACGGGTGATTTTGGCCTTAGGGTCTTTTGCGGTTGAGGGCTCACCAGAGTGCTCAGACTCAGACTCCGACTCAGTCTCAGACATGTTGCAGACTTCTAGTGTTCCAGCAACACTTGGCTTGACTTTCTTGGCTTTCTTTTGTTTTCTCTGCTTGGTTGACCTGAGTCTTTCCTCAGGAATTGGCCTGCCTAGCTTTTTTCTTGACTTGCTTGGCTTCAGTGGATGTTTCCTTGCTTGGCTCCACTTGCCTGTGTCTTTCTTTGCTTGGCTTGCCTGACTCTCTTTCCTTCTGTTCCTGGCTTTGTTCAC
Source organism: Chrysemys picta bellii (assembly GCF_011386835.1). Classification (NCBI taxonomy): domain Eukaryota; kingdom Metazoa; phylum Chordata; order Testudines; family Emydidae; genus Chrysemys; species Chrysemys picta. The sequence continues at coordinate 7,962 of NW_027053308.1, forward strand.
TTGGTTTTCTCGCTCTTATTTTGCCTTCTTTGATTTCTTCCTGGTCTGGCCTGATTCTGACTGGCCTGACAAAGTGTGGCTGTGGCTTGGCTAAGCCACCTCTTGAAATCACCACACTAGTATGCTAACCCTGACTGAGCCTGCAGCCTTTTATAACCTCAGTGTATCTGAGAACCAATGGGCAGCTACTTCATTTGTTACCCAAGCCAGAGGGGATATGTCATCCTTTTATGACATCATTCCCATTCATTCACCGTTTGTGTTGGATTTTTAGTCAGTGATATCTGCTATTAGCAAAACTCATCCTGTAACGGCATGAAATAGGCTTTGGTTACATTTTGAAAATTAGATGCCTTAAATTAGGCACCTAAATAACTTATAAGTGGCCTGATTTGAAGAGGAGCTGAGCACCCACAGCTCCTGTTGATTTCACTAGGAGTTTGGAGTGCTCAGCACCTATGGAAATCAGGTCACTTTTAGTTAGTTGCTTAAAAGTGGGTTTAGGGGCAGAAATTCAGGCATCCTAAAGTTTGAAAATATTGGCCAGTTTCTCTGGAGCCTTTAACTTGGTGATGCTTCCCGTCTCTTAGAGAACCCTCATGGCACCCAAGCCCATGGTAAGGGTTCTTTGCCATTCCAGAAACCCAAGTGTTCACCATTTGTCACTCTCAGCTTGGATTAGCCGCTTCTCTTGTTCGTGAGCTATTTTCTGAGAGCGGTTTAAAAACAGCATCTGCAGAGAACCCCTCACATCAGGCCAAATCCATTGGGTGATGTTGCACTCTATATGATTTTATGAAAATCTGCTAATGAGTTAAATATAATGTAACTGGAATATGCTTCATGCAGAAGGTCTCTTGTAAGGTATCATTACAAAGCTTATAATCTACTGAGTGTGGTCATCCTATTTGTCTAAATGTACCACTCAAGTATCTGAAACTAGAACTATGAAATATAACTCTGAGGGCCTATTGTAATTATGCAAAGTGTGGGCCATTCATGGTGGTTTGGAATCTTGATGACTCCCATTAACCAGGACAATGGTCTGCAGATGGCTCTCTTTTACTTGTAAGTCTCCCTGTATACCTGTGTGCTGGCAAGTGGGTAATGTTTTCCCTTTAAAAAGGTGATCAAAGTTTATGTGAACCCCTCCAGGTATTTAATAATTTCAGAAAGCCTGATTCTAGTATCACTTATACTGTATAAATCTGATATTACTCTAAACGAGTCAATGGTTTTATAATGGGGTAACTAAAAAATAACAAAACAAAACAAAAAGAACAAAAGGAAAAGAAAAACCAGGCCCATAGGCTTTATCCTTCATGTGCAATGGATTAAATTTTTCTGTCATGAGTTTGTTCTTTTTTCTGTTTTCACAAAATATGCAATACACATCATCTTCACTATGGGAAAAATGTTCCTAATCTTCAATCTATTGGGGAAATGCCTGAAAAAAACACAGAAATCACCTCCCGGAAGCTACACGATTTAGACATTTATGCTCCAATACGTCTGTTGGTCTATAAGGTGCCACAGGACTCTTTGTCGCTTTTTACAGATCCAGACTAACACGCCTACCCCTCTGATACTTGACACCATTTAGACAATTTCTGATGTCAATTTCTTAATGAAATGATGGAGTTCTATCTTTCTAGGCTTTTATCCCATATTATCAATGCAGCTACCTGACCAACTGAATGATCCCTTAAAATTGTAGGCTAGTAAAAGAGGAAATTAATTCACAAAAGAAGACCAGGCATTTTAACTGCTTTTATTAGACCATACTGATGCATTTGAAAAGAGCCTTGCAATCAAGTCAATGTCATTTCTCCCAAATCTGGGGTGGCAGTCTCCCCTTTGCTCTGTTCTCACTTAACAGGGACAGGAGCAGGGGCAATCCTTCTCTTGATGGCTCTCCTGCCATTCCTCTTCTTGGAAGGTAAAACCACAGGCTGATTTAAGTGCAGGACTCCGCCCTGAGAGATGGTGACCCCTCCCAGCAGTTTCTTGAGCTCTGAGTCGCTGTGAATGGCCAGCTGCAAGTGGCGTAGGGAAATCCGACGCTTCTTGCTGCGTGCAGCGACTTCCCCAGCAATATCCACCATCTCATGAGTCACTTATTGAAGCACCGTGGCCATATATACTGGGGCTCCAGCCCCAATACGGTCTGCAAATTGTCCTTTGCGGAGCAATCTGTCTATGCGACTGACAGAGAACTGCAGCCCAGCCCGGGAAGAACGGGTGATTTTGGCCTTAGGGTCTTTTGCGGTTGAGGTCTCACCAGAGTGCTCAGACTCAGACTCCGACTTAGTCTCAGACATGTTGCAGACTTCTAGTGTTCCAGCAACACTTGGCTTGACTTTCTTGGCTTTCTTTTGTTTTCTCTGCTTGGTTGACCTGAGTCTTTCCTCAGGAATTGGCCTGCCTAGCTTTTTTCTTGACTTGCTTGGCTTCAGTGGATGTTTCCTTGCTTGGCTCCACTTGCCTGTGTCTTTCTTTGCTTGGCTTGCCTGACTCTCTTTCCTTCTGTTCCTGGCTTTGTTCACTTGGTTTTCTCGCTCTTATTTTGCCTTCTTTGATTTCTTCCTGGTCTGGCCTGATTCTGACTGGCCTGACAAAGTGTGGCTGTGGCTTGGCTAAGCCACCTCTTGAAATCACCACAGTAGTATGCTAACCCTGACTGAGCCTGCAGCCTTTTATAACCTCAGTGTATCTGAGAACCAATGGGCAGCTACTTCATTTGTTACCCAAGCCAGAGGGGATATGTCATCCTTTTATGACATCATTCCCATTCATTCACCGTTTGTGTTGGATTTTTAGTCAGTGATATCTGCTATTAGCAAAACTCATCCTGTAACGGCATGAAATAGGCTTTGGTTACATTTTGAAAATTAGATGCCTTAAATTAGGCACCTAAATAACTTATAAGTGGCCTGATTTGAAGAGGAGCTGAGCACCCACAGCTCCTGTTGATTTCACTAGGAGTTTGGAGTGCTCAGCACCTATGGAAATCAGGTCACTTTTAGTTAGTTGCTTAAAAGTGGGTTTAGGGGCAGAAATTCAGGCATCCTAAAGTTTGAAAATATTGGCCAGTTTCTCTGGAGCCTTTAACTTGGTGATGCTTCCCGTCTCTTAGAGAACCCTCATGGCACCCAAGCCCATGGTAAGGGTTCTTTGCCATTCCAGAAACCCAAGTGTTCACCATTTGTCACTCTCAGCTTGGATTAGCCGCTTCTCTTGTTCGTGAGCTATTTTCTGAGAGCGGTTTAAAAACAGCATCTGCAGAGAACCCCTCACATCAGGCCAAATCCATTGGGTGATGTTGCACTCTATATGATTTTATGAAAATCTGCTAATGAGTTAAATATAATGTAACTGGAATATGCTTCATGCAGAAGGTCTCTTGTAAGGTATCATTACAAAGCTTATAATCTACTGAGTGTGGTCATCCTATTTGTCTAAATGTACCACTCAAGTATCTGAAACTAGAACTATGAAATATAACTCTGAGGGCCTATTGTAATTATGCAAAGTGTGGGCCATTCATGGTGGTTTGGAATCTTGATGACTCCCATTAACCAGGACAATGGTCTGCAGATGGCTCTCTTTTACTTGTAAGTCTCCCTGTATACCTGTGTGCTGGCAAGTGGGTAATGTTTTCCCTTTAAAAAGGTGATCAAAGTTTATGTGAACCCCTCCAGGTATTTAATAATTTCAGAAAGCCTGATTCTAGTATCACTTATACTGTATAAATCTGATATTACTCTAAACGAGTCAATGGTTTTATAATGGGGTAACTAAAAAATAACAAAACAAAACAAAAAGAACAAAAGGAAAAGAAAAACCAGGCCCATAGGCTTTATCCTTCATGTGCAATGGATTAAATTTTTCTGTCATGAGTTTGTTCTTTTTTCTGTTTTCACAAAATATGCAATACACATCATCTTCACTATGGGAAAAATGTTCCTAATCTTCAATCTATTGGGGAAATGCCTGAAAAAAACACAGAAATCACCTCCCGGAAGCTACACGATTTAGACATTTATGCTCCAATACGTCTGTTGGTCTATAAGGTGCCACAGGACTCTTTGTCGCTTTTTACAGATCCAGACTAACACGCCTACCCCTCTGATACTTGACACCATTTAGACAATTTCTGATGTCAATTTCTTAATGAAATGATGGAGTTCTATCTTTCTAGGCTTTTATCCCATATTATCAATGCAGCTACCTGACCAACTGAATGATCCCTTAAAATTGTAGGCTAGTAAAAGAGGAAATTAATTCACAAAAGAAGACCAGGCATTTTAACTGCTTTTATTAGACCATACTGATGCATTTGAAAAGAGCCTTGCAATCAAGTCAATGTCATTTCTCCCAAATCTGGGGTGGCAGTCTCCCCTTTGCTCTGTTCTCACTTAACAGGGACAGGAGCAGGGGCAATCCTTCTCTTGATGGCTCTCCTGCCATTCCTCTTCTTGGAAGGTAAAACCACAGGCTGATTTAAGTGCAGGACTCCGCCCTGAGAGATGGTGACCCCTCCCAGCAGTTTCTTGAGCTCTGAGTCGCTGTGAATGGCCAGCTGCAAGTGGCGTAGGGAAATCCGACGCTTCTTGCTGCGTGCAGCGACTTCCCCAGCAATATCCACCATCTCATGAGTCACTTATTGAAGCACCGTGGCCATATATACTGGGGCTCCAGCCCCAATACGGTCTGCAAATTGTCCTTTGCGGAGCAATCTGTCTATGCGACTGACAGAGAACTGCAGCCCAGCCCGGGAAGAACGGGTGATTTTGGCCTTAGGGTCTTTTGCGGTTGAGGTCTCACCAGAGTGCTCAGACTCAGACTCCGACTTAGTCTCAGACATGTTGCAGACTTCTAGTGTTCCAGCAACACTTGGCTTGACTTTCTTGGCTTTCTTTTGTTTTCTCTGCTTGGTTGACCTGAGTCTTTCCTCAGGAATTGGCCTGCCTAGCTTTTTTCTTGACTTGCTTGGCTTCAGTGGATGTTTCCTTGCTTGGCTCCACTTGCCTGTGTCTTTCTTTGCTTGGCTTGCCTGACTCTCTTTCCTTCTGTTCCTGGCTTTGTTCACTTGGTTTTCTCGCTCTTATTTTGCCTTCTTTGATTTCTTCCTGGTCTGGCCTGATTCTGACTGGCCTGACAAAGTGTGGCTGTGGCTTGGCTAAGCCACCTCTTGAAATCACCACAGTAGTATGCTAACCCTGACTGAGCCTGCAGCCTTTTATAACCTCAGTGTATCTGAGAACCAATGGGCAGCTACTTCATTTGTTACCCAAGCCAGAGGGGATATGTCATCCTTTTATGACATCATTCCCATTCATTCACCGTTTGTGTTGGATTTTTAGTCAGTGATATCTGCTATTAGCAAAACTCATCCTGTAACGGCATGAAATAGGCTTTGGTTACATTTTGAAAATTAGATGCCTTAAATTAGGCACCTAAATAACTTATAAGTGGCCTGATTTGAAGAGGAGCTGAGCACCCACAGCTCCTGTTGATTTCACTAGGAGTTTGGAGTGCTCAGCACCTATGGAAATCAGGTCACTTTTAGTTAGTTGCTTAAAAGTGGGTTTAGGGGCAGAAATTCAGGCATCCTAAAGTTTGAAAATATTGGCCAGTTTCTCTGGAGCCTTTAACTTGGTGATGCTTCCCGTCTCTTAGAGAACCCTCATGGCACCCAAGCCCATGGTAAGGGTTCTTTGCCATTCCAGAAACCCAAGTGTTCACCATTTGTCACTCTCAGCTTGGATTAGCCGCTTCTCTTGTTCGTGAGCTATTTTCTGAGAGCGGTTTAAAAACAGCATCTGCAGAGAACCCCTCACATCAGGCCAAATCCATTGGGTGATGTTGCACTCTATATGATTTTATGAAAATCTGCTAATGAGTTAAATATAATGTAACTGGAATATGCTTCATGCAGAAGGTCTCTTGTAAGGTATCATTACAAAGCTTATAATCTACTGAGTGTGGTCATCCTATTTGTCTAAATGTACCACTCAAGTATCTGAAACTAGAACTATGAAATATAACTCTGAGGGCCTATTGTAATTATGCAAAGTGTGGGCCATTCATGGTGGTTTGGAATCTTGATGACTCCCATTAACCAGGACAATGGTCTGCAGATGGCTCTCTTTTACTTGTAAGTCTCCCTGTATACCTGTGTGCTGGCAAGTGGGTAATGTTTTCCCTTTAAAAAGGTGATCAAAGTTTATGTGAACCCCTCCAGGTATTTAATAATTTCAGAAAGCCTGATTCTAGTATCACTTATACTGTATAAATCTGATATTACTCTAAACGAGTCAATGGTTTTATAATGGGGTAACTAAAAAATAACAAAACAAAACAAAAAGAACAAAAGGAAAAGAAAAACCAGGCCCATAGGCTTTATCCTTCATGTGCAATGGATTAAATTTTTCTGTCATGAGTTTGTTCTTTTTTCTGTTTTCACAAAATATGCAATACACATCATCTTCACTATGGGAAAAATGTTCCTAATCTTCAATCTATTGGGGAAATGCCTGAAAAAAACACAGAAATCACCTCCCGGAAGCTACACGATTTAGACATTTATGCTCCAATACGTCTGTTGGTCTATAAGGTGCCACAGGACTCTTTGTCGCTTTTTACAGATCCAGACTAACACGCCTACCCCTCTGATACTTGACACCATTTAGACAATTTCTGATGTCAATTTCTTAATGAAATGATGGAGTTCTATCTTTCTAGGCTTTTATCCCATATTATCAATGCAGCTACCTGACCAACTGAATGATCCCTTAAAATTGTAGGCTAGTAAAAGAGGAAATTAATTCACAAAAGAAGACCAGGCATTTTAACTGCTTTTATTAGACCATACTGATGCATTTGAAAAGAGCCTTGCAATCAAGTCAATGTCATTTCTCCCAAATCTGGGGTGGCAGTCTCCCCTTTGCTCTGTTCTCACTTAACAGGGACAGGAGCAGGGGCAATCCTTCTCTTGATGGCTCTCCTGCCATTCCTCTTCTTGGAAGGTAAAACCACAGGCTGATTTAAGTGCAGGACTCCGCCCTGAGAGATGGTGACCCCTCCCAGCAGTTTCTTGAGCTCTGAGTCGCTGTGAATGGCCAGCTGCAAGTGGCGTAGGGAAATCCGACGCTTCTTGCTGCGTGCAGCGACTTCCCCAGCAATATCCACCATCTCATGAGTCACTTATTGAAGCACCGTGGCCATATATACTGGGGCTCCAGCCCCAATACGGTCTGCAAATTGTCCTTTGCGGAGCAATCTGTCTATGCGACTGACAGAGAACTGCAGCCCAGCCCGGGAAGAACGGGTGATTTTGGCCTTAGGGTCTTTTGCGGTTGAGGTCTCACCAGAGTGCTCAGACTCAGACTCCGACTTAGTCTCAGACATGTTGCAGACTTCTAGTGTTCCAGCAACACTTGGCTTGACTTTCTTGGCTTTCTTTTGTTTTCTCTGCTTGGTTGACCTGAGTCTTTCCTCAGGAATTGGCCTGCCTAGCTTTTTTCTTGACTTGCTTGGCTTCAGTGGATGTTTCCTTGCTTGGCTCCACTTGCCTGTGTCTTTCTTTGCTTGGCTTGCCTGACTCTCTTTCCTTCTGTTCCTGGCTTTGTTCACTTGGTTTTCTCGCTCTTATTTTGCCTTCTTTGATTTCTTCCTGGTCTGGCCTGATTCTGACTGGCCTGACAAAGTGTGGCTGTGGCTTGGCTAAGCCACCTCTTGAAATCACCACAGTAGTATGCTAACCCTGACTGAGCCTGCAGCCTTTTATAACCTCAGTGTATCTGAGAACCAATGGGCAGCTACTTCATTTGTTACCCAAGCCAGAGGGGATATGTCATCCTTTTATGACATCATTCCCATTCATTCACCGTTTGTGTTGGATTTTTAGTCAGTGATATCTGCTATTAGCAAAACTCATCCTGTAACGGCATGAAATAGGCTTTGGTTACATTTTGAAAATTAGATGCCTTAAATTAGGCACCTAAATAACTTATAAGTGGCCTGATTTGAAGAGGAGCTGAGCACCCACAGCTCCTGTTGATTTCACTAGGAGTTTGGAGTGCTCAGCACCTATGGAAATCAGGTCACTTTTAGTTAGTTGCTTAAAAGTGGGTTTAGGGGCAGAAATTCAGGCATCCTAAAGTTTGAAAATATTGGCCAGTTTCTCTGGAGCCTTTAACTTGGTGATGCTTCCCGTCTCTTAGAGAACCCTCATGGCACCCAAGCCCATGGTAAGGGTTCTTTGCCATTCCAGAAACCCAAGTGTTCACCATTTGTCACTCTCAGCTTGGATTAGCCGCTTCTCTTGTTCGTGAGCTATTTTCTGAGAGCGGTTTAAAAACAGCATCTGCAGAGAACCCCTCACATCAGGCCAAATCCATTGGGTGATGTTGCACTCTATATGATTTTATGAAAATCTGCTAATGAGTTAAATATAATGTAACTGGAATATGCTTCATGCAGAAGGTCTCTTGTAAGGTATCATTACAAAGCTTATAATCTACTGAGTGTGGTCATCCTATTTGTCTAAATGTACCACTCAAGTATCTGAAACTAGAACTATGAAATATAACTCTGAGGGCCTATTGTAATTATGCAAAGTGTGGGCCATTCATGGTGGTTTGGAATCTTGATGACTCCCATTAACCAGGACAATGGTCTGCAGATGGCTCTCTTTTACTTGTAAGTCTCCCTGTATACCTGTGTGCTGGCAAGTGGGTAATGTTTTCCCTTTAAAAAGGTGATCAAAGTTTATGTGAACCCCTCCAGGTATTTAATAATTTCAGAAAGCCTGATTCTAGTATCACTTATACTGTATAAATCTGATATTACTCTAAACGAGTCAATGGTTTTATAATGGGGTAACTAAAAAATAACAAAACAAAACAAAAAGAACAAAAGGAAAAGAAAAACCAGGCCCATAGGCTTTATCCTTCATGTGCAATGGATTAAATTTTTCTGTCATGAGTTTGTTCTTTTTTCTGTTTTCACAAAATATGCAATACACATCATCTTCACTATGGGAAAAATGTTCCTAATCTTCAATCTATTGGGGAAATGCCTGAAAAAAACACAGAAATCACCTCCCGGAAGCTACACGATTTAGACATTTATGCTCCAATACGTCTGTTGGTCTATAAGGTGCCACAGGACTCTTTGTCGCTTTTTACAGATCCAGACTAACACGCCTACCCCTCTGATACTTGACACCATTTAGACAATTTCTGATGTCAATTTCTTAATGAAATGATGGAGTTCTATCTTTCTAGGCTTTTATCCCATATTATCAATGCAGCTACCTGACCAACTGAATGATCCCTTAAAATTGTAGGCTAGTAAAAGAGGAAATTAATTCACAAAAGAAGACCAGGCATTTTAACTGCTTTTATTAGACCATACTGATGCATTTGAAAAGAGCCTTGCAATCAAGTCAATGTCATTTCTCCCAAATCTGGGGTGGCAGTCTCCCCTTTGCTCTGTTCTCACTTAACAGGGACAGGAGCAGGGGCAATCCTTCTCTTGATGGCTCTCCTGCCATTCCTCTTCTTGGAAGGTAAAACCACAGGCTGATTTAAGTGCAGGACTCCGCCCTGAGAGATGGTGACCCCTCCCAGCAGTTTCTTGAGCTCTGAGTCGCTGTGAATGGCCAGCTGCAAGTGGCGTAGGGAAATCCGACGCTTCTTGCTGCGTGCAGCGACTTCCCCAGCAATATCCACCATCTCATGAGTCACTTATTGAAGCACCGTGGCCATATATACTGGGGCTCCAGCCCCAATACGGTCTGCAAATTGTCCTTTGCGGAGCAATCTGTCTATGCGACTGACAGAGAACTGCAGCCCAGCCCGGGAAGAACGGGTGATTTTGGCCTTAGGGTCTTTTGCGGTTGAGGTCTCACCAGAGTGCTCAGACTCAGACTCCGACTTAGTCTCAGACATGTTGCAGACTTCTAGTGTTCCAGCAACACTTGGCTTGACTTTCTTGGCTTTCTTTTGTTTTCTCTGCTTGGTTGACCTGAGTCTTTCCTCAGGAATTGGCCTGCCTAGCTTTTTTCTTGACTTGCTTGGCTTCAGTGGATGTTTCCTTGCTTGGCTCCACTTGCCTGTGTCTTTCTTTGCTTGGCTTGCCTGACTCTCTTTCCTTCTGTTCCTGGCTTTGTTCACTTGGTTTTCTCGCTCTTATTTTGCCTTCTTTGATTTCTTCCTGGTCTGGCCTGATTCTGACTGGCCTGACAAAGTGTGGCTGTGGCTTGGCTAAGCCACCTCTTGAAATCACCACAGTAGTATGCTAACCCTGACTGAGCCTGCAGCCTTTTATAACCTCAGTGTATCTGAGAACCAATGGGCAGCTACTTCATTTGTTACCCAAGCCAGAGGGGATATGTCATCCTTTTATGACATCATTCCCATTCATTCACCGTTTGTGTTGGATTTTTAGTCAGTGATATCTGCTATTAGCAAAACTCATCCTGTAACGGCATGAAATAGGCTTTGGTTACATTTTGAAAATTAGATGCCTTAAATTAGGCACCTAAATAACTTATAAGTGGCCTGATTTGAAGAGGAGCTGAGCACCCACAGCTCCTGTTGATTTCACTAGGAGTTTGGAGTGCTCAGCACCTATGGAAATCAGGTCACTTTTAGTTAGTTGCTTAAAAGTGGGTTTAGGGGCGGAAATTCAGGCATCCTAACGTTTGAAAATATTGGCCAGTTTCTCTGGAGCCCTTAACTTGGTGATGCTTCCCGTCTCTTAGAGAACCCTCATGGCACCCAAGCCCATGGTAAGAGTTCTTTGCCATTCCAGAAACCCAAGTGTTCACCATTTGTCACTCTCAGCTTTGATTAGCCGCTTCTCTTGTTCGTGAGCTATTTTCTGAGAGCGGTTTAAAAATAGCATCTGCAGAGAACCCCTCACATCAGGCCAAATCCATTGGGTGATGTTGCACTCTATATGATTTTATGAAAATCTGCTAATGAGTTAAATATAATGTAACTGGAATATGCTTCATGCAAAAGGTCTCTTGTAAGGTATCATTACAAAGCTTATAATCTACTGAGTGTGGTCATCCTATTTGTCTAAATGTACCACTCAAGTATCTGAAACTAGAACTATGAAATATAACTCTGAGGGCCTATTGTAATTATGCAAAGTGTGGGCCATTCATGGTGGTTTGGAATCTTGATGACTCCCATTAACCAGGACAATGGTCTGCAGATGGCTCTCTTTTACTTGTAAGTCTCCCTGTATACCTGTGTGCTGGCAAGTGGGTAATGTTTTCCCTTTAAAAAGGTGATCAAAGTTTATGTGAACCCCTCCAGGTATTTAATAATTTCAGAAAGCCTGATTCTAGTATCACTTATACTGTATAAATCTGATATTACTCTAAAAGAGTCAATGGTTTTATAATGGGGTAACTAAAAAATAACAAAACAAAACAAAAAGAACAAAAGAAAAAGAAAAACCAGGCCCATAGGCTTTATCCTTCATGTGCAATGGATTAAATTTTTCTGTCATGAGTTTGTTCTTTTTTCTGTTTTCACAAAACATGCAATACACATCAACTTCACTATGGGAAAAATGTTCCTAATCTTCAATCTATTGGGGAAATGCCTGAAAAAAACACAGAAATCACCTCCCGGAAGCTACACGATTTAGACATTTATGCTGCAATACGTCTGTTGGTCTATAAGGTGCCACAGGACTCTTTGTCGCTTTTTACAGATCCAGACTAACACGCCTACCCCTCTGATACTTGACACCATTTAGACAATTTCTGATGTCAATTTCTTAATGAAATGATGGAGTTCTATCTTTCTAGGGTTTTATACCATATTATCAATGCAGCTACCTGACCAACTGAATGATCCCTTAAAATTGTAGGCTAGTAAAAGAGGAAATTAATTCACAAAAGAAGACCAGGCATTTTAACTGCTTTTATTAGACCATACTGATGCATTTGAAAAGAGCCTTGCAATCAAGTCAATGTCATTTCTCCCAAATCTGGGGTGGCAGTCTCCCCTTTGCTCTGTTCTCACTTAACAGGGACAGGAGCAGGGGCAATCCTTCTCTTGATGGCTCTCCTGCCATTCCTCTTCTTGAAGGTAAAACCACAGGCTGATTTAAGTGCAGGACTCCGCCCTGAGAGATGGTGACCCCTCCCAGCAGTTTCTTGAGCTCTGAGTCGCTGTGAATGGCCAGCTGCAAGTGGCGTGGGGAAATCCGACGCTTCTTGCTGCGTGCAGCGACTTCCCCAGCAATATCCACCATCTCATGAGTCACTTATTGAAGCACCGCGGCCATATATACTGGGGCTCCAGCCCCAATACGGTCTGCAAATTGTCCTTTGCGGAGCAATCTGTCTATGCGACTGACAGAGAACTGCAGCCCAGCCCGGGAAGAACGGGTGATTTTGGCCTTAGGGTCTTTTGCGGTTGAGGGCTCACCAGAGTGCTCAGACTCAGACTCCGACTCAGTCTCAGACATGTTGCAGACTTCTAGTGTTCCAGCAACACTTGGCTTGACTTTCTTGGCTTTCTTTTGTTTTCTCTGCTTGGTTGACCTGAGTCTTTCCTCAGGAATTGGCCTGCCTAGCTTTTTTCTTGACTTGCTTGGCTTCAGTGGATGTTTCCTTGCTTGGCTCCACTTGCCTGTGTCTTTCTTTGCTTGGCTTGCCTGACTCTCTTTCCTTCTGTTCCTGGCTTTGTTCACTTGGTTTTCTCGCTCTTATTTTGCCTTCTTTGATTTCTTCCTGGTCTGGCCTGATTCTGACTGGCCTGACAAAGTGTGGCTGTGGCTTGGCTAAGCCACCTCTTGAAATCACCACACTAGTATGCTAACCCTGACTGAGCCTGCAGCCTTTTATAACCTCAGTGTATCTGAGAACCAATGGGCAGCTACTTCATTTGTTACCCAAGCCAGAGGGGATATGTCATCCTTTTATGACATCATTCCCATTCATTCACCGTTTGTGTTGGATTTTTAGTCAGTGATATCTGCTATTAGCAAAACTCATCCTGTAACGGCATGAAATAGGCTTTGGTTACATTTTGAAAATTAGATGCCTTAAATTAGGCACCTAAATAACTTATAAGTGGCCTGATTTGAAGAGGAGCTGAGCACCCACAGCTCCTGTTGATTTCACTAGGAGTTTGGAGTGCTCAGCACCTATGGAAATCAGGTCACTTTTAGTTAGTTGCTTAAAAGTGGGTTTAGGGGCGGAAATTCAGGCATCCTAACGTTTGAAAATATTGGCCAGTTTCTCTGGAGCCCTTAACTTGGTGATGCTTCCCGTCTCTTAGAGAACCCTCATGGCACCCAAGCCCATGGTAAGGGTTCTTTGCCATTCCAGAAACCCAAGTGTTCACCATTTGTCACTCTCAGCTTTGATTAGCCGCTTCTCTTGTTCGTGAGCTATTTTCTGAGAGCGGTTTAAAAACAGCATCTGCAGAGAACCCCTCACATCAGGCCAAATCCATTGGGTGATGTTGCACTCTATATGATTTTATGAAAATCTGCTAATGAGTTAAATATAATGTAACTGGAATATGCTTCATGCAAAAGGTCTCTTGTAAGGTATCATTACAAAGCTTATAATCTACTGAGTGTGGTCATCCTATTTGTCTAAATGTACCACTCAAGTATCTGAAACTAGAACTATGAAATATAACTCTGAGGGCCTATTGTAATTATGCAAAGTGTGGGCCATTCATGGTGGTTTGGAATCTTGATGACTCCCATTAACCAGGACAATGGTCTGCAGATGGCTCTCTTTTACTTGTAAGTCTCCCTGTATACCTGTGTGCTGGCAAGTGGGTAATGTTTTCCCTTTAAAAAGGTGATCAAAGTTTATGTGAACCCCTCCAGGTATTTAATAATTTCAGAAAGCCTGATTCTAGTATCACTTATACTGTATAAATCTGATATTACTCTAAACGAGTCAATGGTTTTATAATGCGGTAACTAAAAAATAAGAAAACAATACAAAACAAAACTAAAAGAACAAAACAAAAAGAAAAACCAGGCCCTTAGACTTTATCCTTCATGTGAAATGAATTAAATTTTTCTATCTTGAGTTTGTTTTTCTATCATAAGTTTTTTTTTTCCCAGTTCACACCCAGGGGTTTGTTTTACATGGCTTTATCTGAGCACATCATGTTAGCTATGGGCTGAGGGAGACGCTGCAAATTCCCTCCCGTTGCTGCCCTCCCTGCTGGTTCTAGTCTCATCAGTACAGAATTTGGAGAGATGTCCTTACCTTTGAGCTCTGGGTCCCCTCCTTTTCCATGTGTTCAGGCTGCTCAGCATAAAGGGGACGAGACCCAAGCAGATGTGAATTCATGAAATGCTAAACATGGTGTTCTGGTCTACCCTGGCATTGGTGCTCCCTATAGGGAATGGGGGGCTACAGTAACCAGCAGATTACACCCATAGCAAGTGGTGTTGTGGTGGGGAAGGGGACTAGAAGAACTGGCTGTGAGGAAAATCTGCCCATAGCTTAGTAGGCAGGGATCAGGCATGCCCATTCTTCTGAGGCCAATCCCCCACTGCTCTGTGACTGGAGGCTTCAAGGTCCCCAACAGACCATGTTTGTCACATTTACCAAGCACTGGGTCTCCTGAGGAGAAGAAGTCTTATTTGGGGTCCACTTTAGCTTCGTTGCCAGCTTTCCTCATCCCCAGCTGAGCGGATTTCAGCACATGTAGGAAAAATCCTAACTAGCTTCCAGCAATGATTGGGGTGAGACAGAAAGTATGTTCCCCCCTCCCGGGACGTCCCCTTCCCACAGGCTCCATGGTTTGCCTTCGTCTCCGCACTAACCGTGAAATTTACGATACTTGAGATATAATTGCCCATGTACCAAACCAGAGAGAGAGAGGATTAAATCCTGAGTGACTCAAAGTAGTGCTTCATGCTAAACTGATCAGAATGAGCCCCAGCAGAGAGATTTTCATCCACAGGGAGCTGCACAGACATTACCCGTCCTTGTCATGTGAGGTAGGGAACCTGAGCTCTTCAGCCAAGCAGGCAACGTCAAGTCCTTCCAACAATGGAGCCCTGAGCCCTATAGCCCAGACTGACAGAGTGGGGAGGGAGGTCTTGTGGCATCCAGTGCACCAACTCTCAATCATAGGTAAACAAACGGCATTGACAGGAGACTGGGGCACACACAGCAAAGAGCGGGACAGAGCAGGTGCCTGTGCGGGGTAAAGACAGAAGGAGTGGAAGATTGAGCACCAGACACTCAAAGCTTACCCAAAACCATGGGTGAAGTCGTCCAGAAGTAGGTTCTCTCTCATCAGCGCACACACAACCATTGTCACCATTTGGGGAGAGGGGCTGGGCCTGGTAATCCTGGGTACTGGCCAACAAAGTATTGACCTGAGAGCAGGAGAGACATACTGGTGTGATGCAGGCTGCGTGTGACACAGGTGCAGCTGCGCTGCTCAAGGGGTGAGCATTGGAGGAGCTCCCGTCACCCCCATCTCTGCTGAGATTCAATACTGACCGTTCAGGACAGTAACGTCAGGGGTAGGGGAGGATTCTTCACAGAAGACAAACCGAGCTCCCTCTCACCCATGTTCAGCAGGTTCCCAGCACTGCCACCGCAAGGCAGTACTGCACACAGGCATGCTGCTGTGTGCAAGGTCCTGTCCTGGGCCAGAGAGGTTAAGCCCACTCCCCTCCTGCCCTCTTTCATGGCCAGACCAGGGAAAAGTAAACCCTCCATGGCAGTTCTCAGAGGTAACCTAGTGTCCTGGCCTGGGTTTGTTCACACGTGTGCCAAGGAAGGGAGCAGAGAGGGAGGGGGACAGAACACACCTGGATGCATTTGTCCAGGTAGTTGAAGATGTTGACTTTAAGGAGGAAGTCTTCCCCATGGATGATGGAGTAGGGCAGGATGAGGTCAATGAAGAAAGGCTGGAAGGCTGTCAGGGAGACAGGCACAGAGATCCCGAATCCAGCCGCCTCCTCCAGGCAGAAGGCACTGGCTTTCCATTCGGTGATGGTGTTGGGGATGGTGAATGAGATGCTGGCATTTCCAGTGGAACTGAGAGATGATCTTTAAGATAGAGACTTTGGGTTGGATTTTCAAAAGCACCTAAGTCACTGGGAGTTTGGCATCTAACTCCCGTCATTATTTTTTAAAATTCCACCTCTTACCAATGTTTAAACCATTGTTTGTGTTTAATGCACAGTAATATTTTGTGTGTTAGAGAGTGAAGGTCTTAGCTATGAATATTACCTTTGGAAGGATGATTTTGAACAGAATTGACATTTTTAGTAATTAGGTAACTAACTAAATTCCTAAGCTTTAATTTTAGCATTACACTGGTTGAACTGTTATGGATGTTCCCATAATATAATTGGCATAGAAACTTAACTGGTAAATCAACAAAGGTCTGGGAATCTAAGGGAATCCCTAATTATTAGGTTGGGACAAAAATTGCTAGCCCAGATTTATCTAGAATAGGATAGTTTCTTTATGTAACAAGACTGTCAGACTTAGAGTAACTGATTTTGTCTATTTCCTATTGACATATTTTAACTTTCCTTGTCAAATTCATTCTTTTTAATTTTGTAAAAAGACCCTATCAAATAACCTGCTTTATTTTGTTTTCTGTAATTCTCTCAAATTATTTTTGCTAATGAAACTTGTACATTTACAATCCTCCTCCAGTCTGTACTTTAGCTAAGGAACAGAGGCACAAGAACTATGAGAAAGATGGCATGGGTAACTGGTTAATTAAAACTACATAACTAATGTGTGTTTTATACCTTTATTGTCTTCTCTGATTTGGCACCTGAAAGATCTTCTAAAGACAGATTTTAGAGATAGAGACACAATACTGGTAATAACAGAAAAGTCTCTGGTTTTTCCAAAAAAAAGGGGAGGGGGGGAAGAAATTAGCTCTGAGAAAATAGTTAGCTTAGACATTGACTTATTCACAGACCATAAATTATAATGAAAGATCTGGGAAATGCTACACAGAATCTAGAATCCGAAAACCAAGCCCTACGAAATTAATTGAAATGTCAGAATCCCCAGAGGCTGAGGAATATATAAACTCAAAAGAAGTCCAGGAGGTTGATGCTCTGGTCTCTAGTTGAAGGGAATTGTCTCTTGATGCCACTCCCAAAAGAGGGCACTGGTCCAGGAACATATAATACTGACCCTGGGTAAAAATGTGACTCTCAAACATAGCTGAAGAGATTAATAAGGCATAATAGAAATTAATCATACACAACACGGATATAAATGATCTTATAGGCTTTAATTTTTCGGTAGACTTTGAGCGGAGTAAGAATACCAAACTAAAGACTCTGTCTTACCACCATAGAAAGCAGTGGTAATGATGACCATAGTATTCCAGGGCAGTTAGACCTTGAGGAACTGTCTGTCTTTTTTAGGGTTAAAACAGAGCATGATCATTCTGAGCGAATTCCCCTGGATAAAATCATCATCCTCATGCAGAAAGCAAGCCACATCCTGCAAAGGGGGTAGAAAGGTCCAAGAGACCAGTTAAATAAAATGGGGCCCTGAATCCTGAGACTGACAAAATATGTTTCAAGGGCCTTTACCTTAAGTCTGGAAATTCTAGGGATCCGCCAATAACACCCCATTGGCAGGCGTGGCTAGACAGGAAAGGGGGCTGGAACTGCCACTTTAATGAATGCCTTCCCACAGCTCTCAAGAGGGTCCGGCAGAAGGATGCTACATGAAGTGGATGGGTTGGATCTGTCACTGTCTTTGTGACTCACCAGTGGAACTGGTCAAAACATTTCAAAATACATATTTTTTGGATGAAAAATGGAACACCTTTTCATGTTTTTTTTCTCCAATTTTCAGCTAGCTCTACTCGTCAGGTACATAAAAAGACCAATAGTGTGACCAGAACACTGGACTAGGACACCCACAGAAGGCTTATCTGCCCAGAAACCTAGATGCCAACACAGCTGGCTGTAGTCTGTGTTAGATCAAATTCTAGATACCAGGTGAAGCTTTGGGGACGTTACTTTTCCTTACACGAAAGGATTAAGATCTTTACGTATTCATAATAATGAAGTGTGTCCACAGCAAGTATAATGAATCAAATGACACTTGACACAGGTCTCCTTTCCTTCAATTGATCCTTCTCAATGTGTTTTCCACCCCCTTCCTCCTCTTTCTTGTTTTCCCTTTGTCAGATCTCTCCAGGCTTGCTACAGGAAAGCACTTAAACTTGTACTAATTTTAAGCATGTGCTTAAGTCCCATTTAAGTCACTCTGCTTTTAATTATTTTGTTTCCTTGAGCTCATACCTTGAGACTTCTTCTCCTGAGCCTTTACTTTTACACTTGGGGCTGCTGGGTAGTTTGTGGTACTTGTATTTGAGGCTGTCTTATAATTGCTCTGGTCTTCTTTCCGGTAATTACAGTGTGTATTACAGCCTTCTGGTCTAAGGAAAGCCGGCAACAGAGATGCTTATTGTAATTTATTTCATTTAAGTGGGTTATATATTTGAGCGGTGGTGTAAATATTAAACTATTAACATTACTGTCAGGGTAACCTGCACACTGGCTTGTCACTAAATTAAAAATGCTTTTGCACCTGTGCTTTGGAGTCATTTTAAAACAATGTCCTGCACCTTCAAATAAAAATATGCTTTCTTGTCAGGGTTTCCTCCATCTGCTTGTAGCAGCAGGGGTGGCGGAACCAAGAGTGATGGTGGGGGTGGGAGGGACTGGGCTGGTGTCCCTGCAATGGAAATATTGTGGGGACTCAGGTAAACTTACACATCTGTGGGGGGAGAAAGTGACAGAAGGAGGGAGGTGAGAGCAGGATGCAGAGTGGCTGGAGTGGCTGCCGTGGGGCCAGGGAGCAGGGACCCAGAGTGGCTGGAATGGGCCCAGGAGCAGGTGGGAACACTTGAAATCCTCCTTCCCAGCCTGGAGCCGGCTGCCTCTCCCTTCCCCCTGATGAGTCTCAGCACCGCTCCTCACTCACCCTCCTATCCCTTCGCCCCATCCCATTCTCAGAGGCTTCTGCATCCTCTAGATGCCAGATTCCCCTGGGGACATTCCACAGTCTAAAGAGGGTGCGCGCAAAGGTTCATACTCACTAGGAGCCTGATTCAAGGCCTGCTGAAGTCAATGAGAGTGTTTGGATGAGGGTTTGGATCAGGCCATAGGTCAATATTCACTTTGGTGAGGATTCTCCTTAGTGCTGGGTGGGGGATGGTGCATAGACAGCATGATTCCCCGCTCCCCCTCCCTCCCACCGCCCAGCCCTGCTCCCTTATGCCTACCCCTGACAACAGCATGGATCCACTTACCTGTGGTGGGGCTACCACGGAGGCTGGGAGAAGGGAAGCTACAAGGACACAGAGGAAGCACTACACTGTTCTGCTCTTCTTAGCAAGAGATCCACCAAGTTTTCATCCCTTCCACCCACAAGAACAGATGGGATGATATGGCCCATAATTTTCTCAATTAAAACCAGTGGTGCAAGTAAAATCCATTTCTTACCGGTACGGGGGAGAGTGGGTGACACCAGCTAAGGGGGGGGCCATGACCTCCCCATGTGACCCTCCTTTTAATTGTTCCACCCCCTCCCCAGCCACAGAGCTGCCTCTCTATCCTCCGCCTGTGTACTACAGCAGCGGGGAAAGGAGCAGAAAGCTGGCAGCTCCTCCAGTGGCTGTACCGCCCCCAGCCCTGCCCCCCCCCAGCTCTGTCCTCCAGCAGGGCTGCTGCTGTATGGATGGAGGAGACGCAGCTTTCTGGAAGGGCAGGGGCTGGGCTGGGGGCCGTACAGCTGTGCCAAAAGGAACTGCCAGTGTGCGGCCATTGGCTCCTCCTGTGTCTTACTGGTATGCTGTACCAGTGATAAATATTTTGCTGGTACGGTGTACCGTACCGCCGTAATTGCACTGCTGATTAAAACAAAATCATGCATATTAAACAGAACTTTTGGAACATGTTGGGTGGCCTGTTTGTGATTAGAAATCAACCAGACAAGCAAATATTTCAGTTACCTTGTCCTCCCAATTCCCACACTGCCAGTTTGTTTGTGTTCCAACTGCTGTCACTCGTTGGATGTTTAGATTGCATAATGTTTTGCGCACTAAGTTAAACCAACAGTGTAGCTCTAAATTTGCAATAGAGCAAATTGATACAAAATAACAAATCTGGGTGCTTATTCAAAGTTAACAACAGCGGGTGTCAAGGCTGTATCCCCACTTTGAACTTTAGGGTACAAATGTAGGGGCCTGCATGAAAACTTTTAAGCTTAACTACCAGCTTAGCTCTGATCCGCTGCCACCATCCCAAGGCTAATTTTTTCCCCTGGGTAGCCTTGAGAGACCTTCACCAATTCCCTGGTGAATACAGATCCAAACCCCTTGGATCTTAAAACAAGGAGAAATTAACCATCCCCCCTCCTTCCTCCCACCAACTCCGGGTGAATACAGATCCAACCCCCTTGGATCTAAAACAAGGAGAGATTAACCATTCCCCCTCCTTCCTTTTACCAACTCCTGGTGAATACAGATCCAACCCCCTTGGATCTAAAAACAAGGAAAAATTAATCAGGTTCTTAAAAAGAAGGCTTTTAATTAAAGAAAAAGGTAAAAAGCATCTCTGTAAAATTAGTATAGAAATTAACCTTACAGGGTAATCAAACTTAAAGAGCTCAGAGGACTCCCCTCTAGTCTTAGGTTCAAAGTACAGCAAACAAAGATAAACACTCTAGTAAAAGGTACATTTACAAGTTGAGAAAACAAAGGAAAACTAACACGCCTTGCCTGGCTATTTACTTACAAGTTTGAAATAGGAGAGACTTGTTTAGAAAGATGTGGAGAACCTGGATTGATGTCTGGTCCCTCTCAGTCCCGAGAGCGAACACACTTCCAAACAAAGAACACAAACAAAAGCCTCCCCCCACCCAAGATTTGAAAGTATCTTGTCCCCTTATTGGTCCTTTAGGTCAGATGCCAGCCAGGTTACCTGAGCTTCTTAACCCTTTACAGGGAAAAGGATTTTGGAGTCTCTGGCCAGGAGGGATTTTATAGTACTGTACACAGGACAGCTGTGTTTAACCTTTATAGTTATGACACGCCCCCCAAATCACAGATAGTGTTGGACATTCGGTTCCACACTGGCTGTGATTTCTTTCTGGAGTTCTAGGAGAAAACAGAGTTAATAAGACACATGTACCTTTAGACATACTACTGATTATATAAAAACTAACAATATGTTTTATTTCAAGAACAATTGTTAACCAGTTAACTTTGGGAAACTTTTTCGGGAGAGTGCACTTTGTTAGAAGCTCCCGAAATGTGTTGTATTTTAAAATCAAAATCTTGGAGAGCTAAACTTCACCGAAGAAGTTTTTTGTTATTTTCCTAGGCGGTATGAAGCCACTGTAGCGCAGCATGGTCTGTTTGTAGTTGGAAACGCCGTTCCCAAACATATGGGCATAGCTTTTTCAGCGCGTACACAATGGCATAGCATTCCTTTTCGCTGATTGACCAATGGCTTTTCCTCTCAGACAGTTTCTTACTGAGAAACACGACAGGATGGAATTCTTCATTCGGTCCTTCCTGCATTAAAACTGCTCCCACGCCTCGCTCGGACGCATCTGTGGTTACTAGGAACGGTTTGTTAAAGTCTGGGGCCCTTAGCACAGGGTCAGACATGAGTGTTGCCTTAAGCTGGTTAAAGGCCTTTTGACACTCATCAGTCCACTGAACTGCATTTGGCTGTTTCTTTCTGGTTAGGTCTGTCAGCGGGGCGGCGATTTGGCTGTAGTGGGGTACAAATCGCCTATAATATCCAGCCAAGCCTAAGAAGGATTGGACCTGTTTTTTAGACTTTGGAACCGGCCACTTTTGGATAGCATCCACTTTGGCCTGTAGGGGATTTATAGTTCCTTGACCCACCTGGTGCCCCAGGTAAGTCACTCTGTTTTGGCCTATTTGACACTTTTTAGCCTTAACAGTTAGTTCTGCCTGCTGGATGCACTCGAAAACTTTTTCCAGGTGCTCCAGGTGCTCTGCCCATGAATCAGAAAAAATGGCCACATCATCGAGGTAGGCAACTGCAGATTCTCCCAATCCTGCTAGGAGACCATCTACAAGTCTTTGGAAGGTGGCGGGTGTATTTCGCAACCCAAAAGGGAGTACATTGAATTTATACACCCCTGCCTGGGTGACAAAGGCTGACCTTTCCTTAGCGGGTTTATCCAGTGGTACTTGCCAGTACCCCTTGGTTAAGTCCAAAGTAGAGATGAATTGGGCATGTCCCAATTTCTCCAATAGCTTATTTGTGCGTGGCATTGGATAGTTGTCAAGATGAGTTACAGCATTTAGCTTACGGTAGTCCACGCAAAAGCGTATTTCCCCATCTAGTTTGGGAACTAGAACCACTGGAGATGCCCATGCACTCTTAGGGTACGTCTACACTACGAAATTAGTTCGAATTTATAGAAGCCGGTTTTATTGAAATCGGTTGTATACAGCCGATTGTGTGTGTCCACACAATAAAATGCTCTAGGTGCTCTAGTCGGCGGACCGCGTCCACAGTACAAGGCTAGCGTCGACTTCCAGAGCATTGCACTATGGGTAGCTATCCCACAGCTATCCCACAGTTCCCGCAGTCTCCGCCGCCCCTTTGAATTCTGGGTTGAGATCCCAATGCCCGGATGATGCAAAACAGTGTCGCGGGCGGTTCTGGGTACATGTCGTCAGGCCCCTCCCTCCCCCGTCACAGCAACGGCAGACAATAGATTCGCGCCTCTTTACCTGGGTTACCTGGGTTACCTGTGCAAACAACATGGAGCCCGCTCAGCTCAGCTCAGCTCACCGTCACCATATGTCCTCTGGGTGCCGGCAGACGTGGGACTGCATTGCTACACAGCATCAGCTGCTAACTGCCTTTTGGCGGTAGACGGTGCAGTAGACTGGTAGCCTTCATCGGCGATCTGGGTGCTGGCAGCCGTGGGGCTTGCCTTTTGGCATTAAATGGTGTATTACGACTATTAGCCGTCCTATTACAAGTCGGGTCATCGCACGTTAGCAGAGTCTTCCCCGAGCAGCCGATTGTGCAATAGGCCTGAAGACCATCGTCATACGCCGCCCCGTATTTGCTGCCAAGCACCCAGAAAGATGCCGAGGGCTATCAGTCACGCTGCACCATCGTCTTAAGATGTAAAAAATAGATTTGCTCTGTATTCATTTGCTTCCCCCTCCCTCCGTCAAATCAACGGCCTGTTAAGCCCAGGGTTTTCAGTTTAATCTTTGGGGGGAACATTCTGTGTGACAGTTGTTTGTGTTTCTCCCTGATGCACAGCCACCGTTCTTGATTTTAATTCCCTGTGCCTGTATGCCATGTCGTCACTCAGCCCGCCCTCCCTCCTTCCCCTAGTCCGTCAGATACTACGTTTGCGCCACAGCTCAGAGAGCCGAGAAGCGGTTCGCGCCTTTTCTTTGAATTCTGGGTTGAGATTCCAATGCCCGGATGATGCAAAACAGTGTCGCGGGCGGTTCTGGGTACATGTCGTCAGGCCCCTCCCCCCTCGTCACAGCAACGCAGACAATAGATTCGCGCCTTTTTACCTGGGTTACCTGTGCAGACAACATACCACGGCAAGCATGGAGCCCGCTCAGCTCAGCTGAGCTCACCGTCACCATATGTCCTCTGGGTGCTGGCAGACGTGGGACTGCATTGCTACACAGCAGCAGCTGCTAACTGCCTTTTGGCGGTAGACGGTGTAGCATGAGTGATAGCCATGGGGCTGGCAGCCGTAGGGCTGCATTGCACCAGCCCCTTGCCAGGCGATGGTATATTATGATTGGTACCCGTCGTCATCGTATTGGTGTGGCTGTCAATCATGGCCACCTGGGCAGACATGCTACTGTTTCGATGATGATGGCTACCAGTCGTAATATACTATTTTCTGCCAATTGCCCAGTATTGTCTGCTAAGCACCCAGAAGAGGCCGAGGGCGATGCTGGGTGCTGGCGGACGTGGGGCTGGCAGACGTGGGGCTGCATTGCTACACAGCAGCAGCCCCTTGCCTTTTTGCAGATGATGGTATTTTATGACTGGTATCCGTCATCGTCGTACTGGTATGGGTATGGCTGTCACTCATGCTGCACCGTCGGCTGCCACCTTAAGATGTAAAAAATAGATTTGTTCTGTATTCATATGCTTCCCCTTCCTCCGTGAAATCAATGGCCTGCTAAGCCCAGGGTTTTCATTTTAATCTTTGGGGGGACCATTCTGTGTGACAGTTGTTTGTGTTTCTCCCTGTTCCTGTACCTGTACGCCATGTCGTCACTCGGCCCTCCCTCCCTCCCGCCCTCCCTCCTTCTCCTGGTCCATCAGATACTACTTTCGCGCCTTTTTTCTGACCAGGCGCCATAGCTAGCACTGGGATCATGGAGCCCGCTCAGATCACCGCGGCAATTATGAGCACTATGAACACCACGCGCATTGTCCTGGAGTATATGCAGAGCCAGGACATGCCAAGGCGAAACCCGGACCAGGCGAGGAGGCGATTGCAGCGCGGCGACGAGAGTGATGAGGAAATTGACATGGACATAGACCTCTCACAAGGCACAGGCACCAGCAATGTGGAAATCATGGTGTCACTGGGGCAGGTTGATGCCGTGGAACGCCGATTCTGGGCCCGGGAAACAAGCACAGACTGGTGGGACCGCATCGTGCTGCAGGTATGGGACGATTCCCAGTGGCTGCGAAACTTTCGCATGCGTAAGGGCACTTTCATGGAACTTTGTGACTTGCTGTCCCCTGCCCTGAAACGCCAGGATACCAAGATGAGAGCAGCCCTCACAGTTGAGAAGCGAGTGGCGATAGCCCTGTGGAAGCTTGCAATGCCAGACAGCTACCGGTCAGTCGGGAATCAATTTGGAGTGGGCAAATCTACGGTGGGGGCTGCTGTGATCCAATTTGCCAGGGCAATGAAAGACCTGGTGATAGCAAGGGTAGTGACTCTGGGCAACGTGCAGTCAATAGTGGATGGTTTTGCTGAAATGGGATTCCCAAACTGTGGCGGGGCCATAGACGGAACCCATATCCCTATCTTGTCACCGGAGCACCAAGCCACCGACTACGTAAACCGCAAGGGGTACTTTTCAATGCTGCTGCAAGCCCTGGTGGATCACAAGGGACGTTTCACCAACATCAACGTGGGATGGCCGGGAAAGGTACATGATGCTCGCGTCTTCAGGAACTCTGGTCTGTTTCGAAAGCTGGAGGAAGGGACTTTCTTCCCGGACCAGAAAGTGACCATTGGGGATGTTGAAATGCCTATCGTGATCCTTGGGGACCCAGCCTACCCCTTAATGCCATGGCTCATGAAGCCGTACACAGGCAGCCTGGATAGGAGTCAGGACCTGTTCAACTACAGGCTGAGCAAGTGCCGAATGGTGGTGGAATGTGCATTTGGACGTTTAAAAGCGCGCTGGCGCAGCTTACTGACTCGCTCAGACCTCAGCGAAAAGAATATCCCCATTGTTATTGCTACTTGCTGTGCGCTCCACAATATCTGTGAGAGTAAGGAGGAGACCTTTATGGCGGGGTGGGAGGTTGAGGCAACTCACCTGGCCGCTGATTACGCGCAGCCAGACACCAGGGTGGTTAGAGGAGCACAGCAGGGCGCGGTGCGCATCAGAGAAGCTTTGAAAATGAGTTTTGTGACTGGCCAGGCTACTGTGTGAAACTTCTGTTTGTTTCTCCTTGATGAACCCTCCAACCCCCCCCCCCGACCCGGTTCACTCTACTTCCCTGTAAACCAACCACCCCACCCCACCCTCCCCTCCCGCTTGCAGAGGCAATAAAGTCATTTTTTTTTAACATTCATGCATTCTTTATTAGTTCCTTACAGAGGTAGGGGGATAATTGCGAAGGTAGCCTGGGATGGGTGGGGGAGGAGGGATGGAAAAGGACACACTGCATTTTAAAACTTTAACTCTTATTGAAGGCCAGCCTTCTGATGCTTGGGCGATCATCTGGGGTGGAGTGACTGGGTGGACGGAGGCCCCCCCACCGTGTTCTTGGGCGTCTGGGTGAGGAGGCTATGGAACTTGGGGAGGAGGGCTGTTGGTTACACAGGGGCTGTAGCGGCGGTCTCTGCTCCTGCTGTCTTTCCTGCAACTCAACCATACGCTCGAGCATATCAGTTTGATGCTCCAGCAGACGGAGCATTGCCTCTTGCCGTCTGTCTGCAAGCTGACGCCACCTATCGTCTTCAGCCCGCCACTTGCTCTGTTCTTCCCGCGATTCAGCCCGCCACCTCTCCTCTCGTTCATATTGGGCTTTTCTCATCTCCGTCATTGACTGCCTCCACGCATTCTGCTGTGCTCTATCAGCCTGGGCGGACATCTGCAACTCCGTGAACATCTCGTCCCTCGTCCTACGTTTTCTCTTTCTAATGTTCACGAGCCTCTGCGAAGGAGAAACATTTGCAGCTGGCGGAGGAGAAGGGAGAGGTGGTTAAAAAAGACACATTTTAGAGAACAATGGGTACACTCTTTCATTACAAGGTCGCATATTTCGGCTTGCAGGCAGCCATCGTAGGCCACAGTGTTTTGGCTTTTTTAACCTTCTTAACATGCGGGAAAGGTTGCAAACAGCAGCGCATTTCCCATATCAAGGATGAATTGGGTTGTCCATTTAAAATGGGGTTTCAATGTAAAAGGAGGGGGCTGCGGTTTCCCGGTTAACATGCGGCACAAACACAAGTAAACCCCCCCACACACACACACACACACACGATTCTCTGGGATGATCACTTCACCCCTCCCCCCACCGCGTGGTTAACAGCGGGGAACATTTCTGGTCAGAAGAGCAGGAACGGGCGCCTCTGAATGTCCCCTTAATAAAATCACCCCATTTCAACCAGGAGAGCTTTCTGGAGATGTCCCTGGAGGATTTCCGCTCCATCCCCATACACGTTAACAGACTTTTCCAGTAGATGTACTGGCCGCGATTGCCAGGGCAAAGTAATCATTAAACACGCTTGCTTTTTTTTTGTAATGTTTACAAATAGTTACAAAGTTACACTCACCAGAGGTCTCCTGTGTGCCCTGAGGGTCTTGGGTGAGTTCGGGGGTTACTGGTTCCAGGTCCAGGGTCACAAACATATCCTGGCTGTTGGGGAAACCGGTTTCTCCGCTTCCTTGCTGCTGTGAGCTACCTACAGTACCTCCATCGTCATCTTCCTCGTTCCCTGAACCGTCTTCCCTGTGTGTTTCTCCAGTGAGAGAGTCATAGCACACGGTTGGGGTAGTGGTGGCTGCACCCCCTAGGATCGCATGCAGCTCCGCGTAGTAGCGGCAAGTTTGCGGCTCTGCCCCGGACCTTCCGTTTTCTTCTCTGGCTTTGTGGTAAGCTTGCCGTAGCTCCTTAATTTTCACGCGGCACTGCTGTGTGTCCCTGTTATGGCCTCGGTCCTTCATGGCCTTGGAGATCTTTTCTAATACTTTTCCATTTCTTTTACTGCTACGGAGTTCAGCTATCACTGCTTCATCTCCCCATATGGCGAGCAGATCTCGTACCTCCCGTTCGGTCCATGCTGGAGCTCTTTTGCGATCCTGGGAGGACTCCATCACGGTTACCTGTGCTGATGAGCTCTGCGGGGTCACCTGTGCTCTCCACGCTGGGCAAACAGGAAATGAAATTCAAACCTTCGCGGGTCTTTTCCTGTCTACCTGGTCAGTGCATCTGAGTTGAGAGTGCTGTCCAGAGCGGTCACAATGAAGCACTGTGGGATAGCTCCCGGAGGCCAATAACGTCGAATTCCGTCCACACTACCCCAATTCCGACCCGCAAAGACCGGTTTTATTGCTAATCCCCTCGTCAGAGGTGGTGTAAAGAAACCGGTTTAAAGGACCCTTTAAGTCGAAAGAAAGGGCTTCGTTGTGTGGACGTGTCCAGGCTTAATTCGGTTTAACGCCGCTAAAGTCAACCTAAACCCGTAGTGTAGACCAGGCCTTAGAGGGGCATATTATACCCATCTGTAGCATATTCTGGATCTCCCTTTGTATAGCAGTTTTGGCATGAGGTGAATCCCGGTAGGGTGGGGTTCTAATACGGTGAGCATTACCTGTGTCAATGGAGTGGTATGCCCGTTCGGTCCATCCTGGAGTGGCTGAGAAAATTGGTGCAAAGCTTGTGCACAGCTCCTTGATCTGCTGTCGCTGCAGACGTTCAAGGGTCGTGGAGAGGTTCACCTCTTCCACGCCACCATCTTTTTTTCCTTCATAGTAGACACCTTCAGGCCACTCCGCGTTATCTGTTTCCTGGGCTGTAAACTGGCAAACGTTTAATTCTCTGGAATAAAAGGGCTTAAGAGAATTAACATGGTATACTTTAGGCTTTATGTTGGAGGTGGGGGAGGCTATGAGATAGTTAACAGCTCCTAGGCGCTCCTGGACCGTGAATGGTCCTTCCCACGACGCTTCCATTTTATGGGCCTGGAGCGCCTTTAAGACCATGACTTGGTCTCCTACTTTGAAGGACCGTTCTCTGAAATGTTTATCATACCAGGCCTTTTGCTCTTCCTGAGCATTCTTTAGGTTTTTTTTAGCAAGGGCTAAAGAGTGTCGGAGGGTGCTTTGTAGGTTGCTTACAAAGTCTAGAATGTTAGTTCCTGGAGAAGGTGTAAACCCCTCCCATTGCTGCTTCACCAACTGTAATGGCCCCTTAACCTCGCGGCCATACACAAGTTCAAATGGTGAAAACCCTAAACTGGGATGTGGTACAGCCCTGTAGGCGAAAAGCAACTGCTGCAACACTAGGTCCCAATCATTGGAGTGTTCATTTACGAATTTACCTATTATGGCCCCCAAAGTTTCATTAAACCTCTTCACCAGGCCATTGGTTTCATGGTGGTAAGGGGTGGCAACCAAGTGATTCACCCCATGAGCTTCCCACCTTTTCATGGTCCCTGCCAGGAAATTAGTTCCCGAATCTGTAAGGATGTCGGAGGGCCAACCTACCCTGGCAAAAATGTCTGTTAATGCCTGGCACACACTTTTAGCCCTGGTGTTGCTTAAGGGTACTGCTTCCGGCCATCGGGTAGCAAAATTCATGAAAGTTAGTATGTACTGCTTTCCTCTGGGTGTCTTCTTTGGGAAAGGACCCAGAATATCCACAGCTACACGCTGAAATGGGACCTCAATTATGGGTAGTGGCTGGAGAGGGGCTTTAACCTGGTCTTGGGGCTTTCCCACTTGTTGGCACACCTCACAAGACCGGACATATTAAGCAATGTCCTTGCCCATTCCTTCCCAGTGGAAGGACTTCCCCAACCAGTCTTTGGTTCTGCTCACCCCAGAATGGCCACTGGGATGATCATGGGCTAAGCTCAAGAGCTTTACCCGATACTTAGTGGGAACTACCAACTGTCTTTGAGAATGCCAGTCTTCCTGGTGCCCACCAGAAAGAGTCTCCTTATATAAAAGTCCTTGTTCTATAACAAACCGGGATCGGTTAGAAGAGTTGAGAGGCGGTGGGGTGCTTTGTGCCGCCGCCCAAGCTTTCTGAAGGCTGTCATCTGCTTCCTGCTCGGCCTGGAACTGTTCCCTTGATGCTGGAGACATCAGTTTCTTCTTGGACTGTGGACTGGGGCTTGGTCCCTCTGGAAGCGATGCAGGTGCTGGGGCTGTTTCCATTGACTGTGAACCGCTGTCCGCTGGTGCACTATGTGGTATCTCAGGCTCTGGCTGAGCCTCTTGGGTAGGGTTATCTGCTGCTTCCGCCAGGTCAGGCTCGCTGGTGCCTTCTGGCATTGGAGTTGTAGACGGGTTTGCAAGCCCTGGACTCAGGGCTGGCAATGGTTCTGGTGCTGGTTGCGTTGCCAGTTCCGGTTCTGGGACTGGTTTTGGCTGGGTCTCTGGGATTGGGTCCACAACGGCTGTTGCAGTCGTTGGCAGGGGATCCGGTTCCACCACCATGGTTTGGGTCTCTGGTAAAACAGACGGGACCCTGGTGGACGGCTCAGGAACAGGGATGGGGATGAAAGCTTGCTTAGCCTTTGCTACTTCCAGTTTATGCTTCCTTTCTTTTTTTTCCCTTCATTTCTTTTTTTTTATTTTCATCTTTTTTTTTCCAGCTACATTTCTTTTTTTTTTAGCTTCATCTTTTTTTTGTGGGCCTCCTTTTTGGCTTTTTTTTTTTCTTTTAGCTTCATCTCTCTCTTGTGGGCCCCCTCTTTGGCTTTTTCTTTTTTGTCTCTCAGCTCTATCTCTTTTTCTTTCAGCTCCATAGCTCTTTTGTGGGCCTCCTCTTTGGCTTTTTCTTCTTTTGTAGTTATTTTCCTGTTTTTTTGTGCTGGGTCACCCCCTCTGCAGTTGACTGAAACTGGGAAGCTCTCAGCTCTGGCTGCTGTTGAGTTAACAGAGACTTTTTAACTAGCTGCTCCCGAGGATGTAAAAAGAAAAAAAAAACAATTTAGCTTGTAAATTCCCTTTACCTTTGTTTGCCCATTGAACCCTTCTCTTAACAAAGGACCTTGTTAAAAAAACTTAACACCTCTGCCTTCAGGCAAGGAGAGATAAGATATGCATCTATCTACCTCCAGCTCGGCTTTCCAAGCAGCTAGAAGGAAAAAAAAAAATCTCACTGGCTTTTGGGTTTAAAATGATCCCACCGCTCTACCACCATGTCAAGGCTGTATCCCCACTTTGAACTTTAGGGTACAAATGTAGGGGCCTGCATGAAAACTTCTAAGCTTAACTACCAGCTTAGCTCTGATCCGCTGCCACCATCCGAAGGCTAATTTCCTTCCCTGGGTAGCCTTGAGAGACCTTCACCAATTCCCTGGTGAATACAGATCCAAACCCCTTGGATCTTAAAACAAGGAGAAATTAACCACCCCCCCTCCTTCCTCCCACCAACTCCGGGTGAATACAGATCCAACCCCCTTGGATCTAAAACAAGGAGAGATTAACCATTCCCCCTCCTTCCTTTTACCAACTCCTGGTGAATACAGATCCAACCCCCTTGGATCTAAAAACAAGGAAAAAATAATCAGGTTCTTAAAAAGAAGGCTTTTAATTAAAGAAAAAGGTAAAAAGCATCTCTGTAAAATTAGTATGGAAATTAACCTTACAGGGTAATCAAACTTAAAGAACTCAGAGGACTCCCCTCTATTCTTAGGTTCAAAGTACAGCAAACAAAGATAAACACTCTAGTAAAAGGTACATTTACAAGTTGAGAAAACAAAGGAAAACTAACA